>NC_056739.1:1219518870-1219641370 GCF_019279795.1 Protopterus annectens
AATGTGGAAGGTTCTGTTATAGCAGGTAGTGTATCTGTGCAAGTGTTAGCATTAGAGTTAAGAGTTATGATTAGAAATATCTATCTATATATATATATATATACACACATACACGTGTGTGTGTGTGTGTGTGTATATGTGTAGGTAGATATAAATAGACGTGTTTATGTGTTTATATGTTTATATATTTATTTATTTATTATTTATTTTATTTATTTATTTATTTATGATTTGTTGACTGGGAAAGTCCGACTAGGTTCCACAGAGCCTGTTTTCAGCAGAGGCCCGGGGAGAAATGCTCCAGATGCATGTCTTTGGAATGTGGGAGGAAACCAGAGTACCCGGAGGAAACCCACGCGAACACAGGGAGAACATGCAAACTCCACACAATATATATATATATATATATATATATATATATATATATATATATATTCAGAGCATTCTCAGTGTAATCATAAAATTCTCTCTCACTATATATACATTATGCAAATTAAACCAGAGAGAAAACTGGCACTTTGTGAACAACAACATTCTTGCTCAGGCTCCCCTTACAATCAGAAAATTGCAGAGACTGCAAACTCGGAGCTGGTCATTACCTCCCCATCTGACATCCAAATTCTTCAGTAAAGACTAAAATGCCTGGACCATGGCCTAAAACTAAATTTCAATAAATACAGCATTGTATTTTTAGGCAAAACTGGACACATGCATCTACCATATAGGTGACTCCCCTTTGAAAGCTGACTTATTCATTAATGGCCTGGGCACTTTCTTTGAAAATAAGCTATCCTTTGATCGCTATGTAGCACTGCTGATTAAAAATCCTTTTATGTAGCGGGACTAATCACCAGATCTAAAGAGGTTATCAGCTCTCTCTCTACTCCTCCCCCCTCATGAGACTCATAATAAAGTATAATGGTCCCTTTGGTATATACTTGTTTAAGCATATATCCCAGCTTGAGAGACTGCAGCATATCCTCACTAAGATAATCAAGGCCATGTATTCACTGAGATACCCAGACTGCCTTAAAGTGCTCTGTCTCTCCCTTTCTCTGTTTCCTATAGATTCTTGAGAAGTGACCTCAGTATAGCCTACAAGACTTCCACAACATGTCCCTAAAAGTAATAACATCCTAAATAGCCACTCATGAGATCTTAACTTCCACCAAAACATAAATAGGACCTACTGGCAGGATATCCCAGAGAATGCCTCTATTGTGGAATAGGCTTCCTTTGACTATAAATCAAAGTAGCTCCCTGAACCTCTCTTTAAATGTAACCTGGACAAACAGATGGGCAATTGTAAATACATCCCGGGTATGGCCCCTCAAAGACTCATTGAAAGGGATTGAAACTTTGTATAAAATAGTCATGTCAATGGGTACCTGTGCTCTGGGATATTATGTCTAGGCTACTAATGGTCCTCAGGATCAACCACCTAGTATTACCATATGAACTTATGTGGAAAGGATCTGGTATAACACGTGCAACTAGGAGCTGATGGGGCATACAGTAACAGTACATGCATGGTCTACATGCTCACAGACACACACACACACACACACACACACACACACACACACACACACACACACACACACACACACACACACAGACATGCACCGTGTGCAGAGTACATTGCTTTACAGATTTCATTAAAGATCTGCATTTTAGTTGCTTCATTACTCAATCCAGAGTCCTAGCCAGCATCTGTGCCTCATTAGGCTCTTTTACACATGGAGTGATATCACTGTTAAGCAGTGTAACAGATTATCATAGTTCTAAACTTTATGATATGTGGAGCATATGGAGTATGGCTCCCATGTTGTACAACTCTGTGTTATACCCTGGAATAGTAGTAGCAGCTGTTGGTGTATCACTTGTGTCACTAGATACTGCGGGTACTGTGTATGCACATACTAGGTCACATACTGCAGCTCGACACACATTTTTACTGTCTGTGCACATACTAGGTTACATACTGCAGCTCGATACACATTTTTACTGTATATGCACATACTAGGTCACATACTGCAGCTGGATACACACTTTTCAGAGGTTTCAGTGTTATGCTTACTTTCTGGTGCACTACATTTATGTTTCGGTGTGCTTAGAGTATCTTGGGGGGTTGAATGTGCATGTGCAGCTACTATTGTTGTATCACTGTTCAGTCTGTATTAGCGATGGCTGGGCACTAGCTTCTATCTGTTTAGTAGCTCATGGTTTCATCACTGTGCAGATCTTGCTGATGGCTCTTGGTGCGTGTTCTGCTTGTCACTAAATTGCATACATGACATTAAGCATGCTTTAGGTGCCTGCTTGCATATAGCTCACATAGCACTGGCTCTGTCCATACATGTTGATAGTTCTGCAGCCCTCTTGTACTGTAAATGACATTCAGACATCTTTAGGCCTTATTTCTGCATGCTAGCTTTGCAGAGTGCATATCATGTTAACAATTCCTACTCTAAGAATGGAAATGATCCATATACACTGTAATCTAAAACTTGTCAAAGAATCAAATTTCTGTCATGACTGTTTAGAACAACTTCATATTTTTCCAATCTTACTCTCATTTTATTATAATGTTTGAATGGCACTGTCACACTAATGCTGCAAATTATGACTGTTCAAATTACGTAAATGAAAAGTGAACAGGCTAGGGACAAGTGACTGGTCTTCATCTTACTAAGTTTACTATATAGTAACAGAGTAAAACTTCTAGTTTCATATGTTGTCCAATGAGTTGTATTGTGCATTTTTTGTTTGCAGATCTGGAATGATTATAGGCTCATGTGGAACCCTAATAATTATGGAGGGATTGAGTCTGTCCGAGTCCCATCAGCAAGTATATGGAAGCCTGACATAGTATTATACAACAAGTAAGAGAAAATGTGAAACTGCATTTATTATTATCACTGCTGTCATTATTTTGTGTTAACTGTGAACCTCTGACCAGGCAGAGCACATTTTCAGCATAAGCCTGTGAGATGACCAACATGACATAGATGTTAAACACACATGTACTATAAGTGGGTATATAAGGATAGTTACATATTAAAGCAGCAACATTAATATAAACATACTGAAACAATTTCTTTCGTAGAGATGACAGTTTAGAAACACACATTTTCGTATTTACATATGGTGTATTTCTTTAGTTTCGAGGTGCCTTCTTTTTCTTTCCTCTGCTGTTGTTCTGGCAGTGACCTTACAGGAGCAGAACTGCATAACTTTTGTGGGAGGTACTGCTAAGTGTGGAGTAACAAACTTAGACTTGATAGCAACCTTAACTTCAACCATCATGTCTACACTGTGGTAAGAAGGGCATTTTATATTGTTCATCTCATAAGTAAGGGCATTGCCTCCAGAAAAAAAGAGGTTATAGCCCCCATGTACACTTCCCTCATCAGACCAATAATAGAGTACAATGCTTCTTTTGGTATCTTCCTTTCCAAACATTTGCAGCAATTGGAGAGACCACAAAGGTTCCTTACAAAGAAAATTCAGGGTCTTCAAGATCTGTCTTATGCAGACAGACTGAAATCATTGTTACTTTCCTCTGTGTTATACAGACTGCTTAGAGGTGACCTGTGCCTTGCATGTAGAGCAATCTCTGACCCAGCTTTAATGGAAATGCTGCACATTCACAAGTGAAATGGCATACAGGTCATTCACTCAAAGGACCTTAGCCTTACTTAACTTAATCATACACCAATGCACTGTACGAACACGTACACAAATGCATGGATCTCTCCATACCCAATAGAACCAAGATGCTCTCATCCAAAAAAAGCAAGCTAATCCGGAGGTCCCCTGCCATAAACAAACTCTACAACAGAAGGAGGAAACTGATGTGGAATAAGGTGAAGTCCCAAGACTGGAAAAACTCCCTTATCAGCCTCAATAAAAAGTTGAGATCCCTCATGAAATCCTCTAAAGCTAGCTATGAAAACAGGATTGCAGCAGATAGTAAAGACAACCACAAGGCCTTTAACAGTTATGTAAAGAATCTCCACGGCTATACCCAGATTTGCTCTGAGCTACTGCACAATGGTACCTCCTATACTGAGCCAACAGATATTGCCAATATACTTGCCAGCAGATTCAGTGCCAACTTTACCCCCCCAAAAGACCAATCACAATACCAGTAGATTGCCAGGCACCCAGTATTACTGCTGCACAGGTTAAAACATCACTGTCCAAGGCCAAGAATACAGCTTCTATGGGACCTGACAATATCCCTGGCTGTGTTCTAATAAACTATAGAATGAACTGGCACCTCAGCTGTGTGCCCTGTTCAATCACAGCCTCACCTCAGGCTTTGTCCCTACCAAATGGCTCACTGCTACAGTCATCCCTCTCCACAAAGGAGGAGCAATTACAGACCCTGGGAACTATCGCCCCATTAGCCTGATGAGTCTGTTATGCAAAGCTATGGAATGCATCATCACGGATAATAAACAAGGATATCAGGAATCTCCAAACTCTGGATCCCACACAGTTTGGTTCTGTGAAGGGTAGAGTATGCCTGAGCAACCTGGTCGACTTCTTTGAGTCAGTCATCAGAGCTGTGATTGATCTGGCCAAGGCCTTTGATACCATTCCCCACTCAGGAATCATAGAAAAACTCACTAAGCTAGGCATCAACCCCATATATCACTAGGTGGGTTGCAAAGTGGCTCACAGATAGAACCCACAGTGTGAAACTTGCTGACTCCAAGTCAGACTGCTGACCAGTCATGAGTGGAATCCCACAGGGTTCAGTCCTGGGTCCTCTCCTGTTTGGTATCTACTTCTCTGAAGTCCAGGCCAACACGAAGGGACTCTGACTGACAAAGTTTGCAGATGATTGCAAGTTGGGAGCTATTATTAACAACTCAAGTGATGTTGACATCCTACAGAAAGGCCTCACTGAGACCAATGACTGGTGTCAGTACCATGGCTTTAAGCTCAATGCCAAAACATTTGTCGTCATCCCCTTTGGAAAAAAACAGGTCCCCATAAACTACCACATCGATGGTAGTCCACTGAATACAGAAGGCATTACAAGAGATCTGGGAACACAGGTTGACAGCAACCTCACTTTTGACCACCACATTGCCACTGTGGTCAGAAAGTCCTTCTATGTGGCATATCTCATTACTAAGGGTCTTGCATCCAGGAAGAAAGAGGTCAGTGTCTCCCTCTATTCTTCCCTCCTTAGGCCAGTCATTGAGTACAATGCTCCATTTGGCATGTACCTCACTAGACACCTGCAGCAACTGGAGAGGCCACAAAAGTACCTCACAAAGAGGATCCTAGGCCTTAAACACTTGTCCTATATGGACAGACTCAAAAAACTCCAGCTGTTCTCTGTCTCATATCACCTACTTAGAGGCAATCTCTGCTTGACTTACAAAGCCATGTCTGACCCAGCTCTGTTAGAAATGCTACATCTAAAGAAATCCGAATCCCTCCACACCTCATGCTCCAGAGACCTCTACCTCATTACCACAATCAACAGAACATGCTGGAGAGACAGGTTCATAACCCAGAGACTATAGACTTCCCATACATGTCAAACAGAGCACCTCACTGGCCCTCTTCAAGAGAAATCTTGAGTGGATGGGAAATAGAAAATTCACCCCAGGGATCACTCCAGTAGCTCTTCTTGACAGAGGCACTGAGAACTAAGGTCGGGTGGCACAATGCCAGGGCAATCCTATGGGCTAGGCTTGTAAAGGCTCCAGGGCCATTAGCCTAGTACACACCTATGAACCTATGAACCTGTAAACCTGGTATGTGACATCAACAAAACTTGCTGGAGAGACAGATTTGTCTCCACAGAGCTTGCCCCACTTTTGGAACAAGCTTCCTATTCATGTTAAACAAAGCCCCTCATTGGCCCTATTTAAGTGCAATTTGGACAATTAGATGTGCAACCAGAAATTCACCCCAGGGGTTCCACCTGTGTCTCTCTTGGACAGGGGCAATATATGCTGATTTTAGTGTCTGCTTGAACCAGCCACACTTGGGAACATGGGTTGAACTTGACTTGTAAGGGCCCTAAGGCCATTAGCCTAGTAACTTCCTATGATCCTATGATCCTCTGGTAATCCTGGTACATGTTGCCCATTTCTACAATGCATATTGTAATATTACACTTTTACTGGTGGATTTTTAACTAATCCAACTCTGAAATGTGCTACACTAACTCTTCAACTCTCAGTCTAGCATGCATACTTCCAAATGTATGTATTTGGTCACTATTGCACTAGGAAGGTATTCCCTTTTATTCTTTTTTTTCACGTAAAAGCAAAATGACAAACTCTAGCACAGTTATGTTTGTCTTTCTAAAGTTTACTTTTTAAATACATAAATAGTCTATGCATCTAAAATATGTAACAGCCAGAGTATATGTTTGCAAAATATGCAGTCAGTTGATGCTCCTAAGAACTTCCTAGTTGCAAGATAGAAGAGTAGAAATATAGTGCACTCTGTATGAAAAGGAAAGCAAAAAAAAGTAAATGGCCATACGTGGGCAAAACAAGGAATAAAGTGTAAAATTCCAAAATCTAGTAAGGAAAGAAAATATGGTTTCTAACTAAGAAAATTAATCAGCGAAGAATATCTACAAAAACATGCCCACCAGAGACCAACACTATCATAAAATATGAGGAAACATTACACACCATATAAGACAGAAGATTATAGCTTTTGAGAAAGTCACCAGACAATCATCATAGATATAAAAATGCCATGAAATACAACACACTACCATTTTTAAATGGTCTAGATATGAACACAAATTTTATCAAACTGTAAGTAAAGTGCATGCATAAGAAAATCCCAATCCAGGACAGAAGTGTACCATTTGCTGCATATTATGAAACTTGGTGATGTCATACAGGTCATGAATTTCCACAAAGAGTAAATGGGCAAGATTAGGCATGACAAAGGCTTCATCAACAGGTCAAGAAATGTAAACCACCTGGTGATCAGAATCTTTGCAACTTAATGCCTGCAGCACAAAACACTGAAAAACTAGAGGTGCTTTTGCAGGGGGGCAAGCCTCACTCCACCCTTTGGTGTTGTATATATGTAAAAGTCATGGGCATTCAGAATCGCCATATTGCTGAAACACTTGATGTTCATAAGGGTCATTTGCATATATCCCATGGGCCTCTGTAATAGGAGGTTTGTGAGGTCACTCTTTGAAAGTTCTAGCTTGTCTGGAGATTTCATTTAGTTTTTTTTCTCATAGTTTTTTCAGTGTGACCTTTTAACTCTTTGTTTGTATTTGTTTTAATTTGTTATTTGGGATATTTTGCAAACACCCTAATGAAAATGGACATCAGCTGGGTATAACAACCCAGTGTTTCTTAAGCTTCGTTAAACACTCTGTTTATGCTGTGCTGAAGAGGTCATAACAAGGTTGAAATATGCATATCCATAGCTAGTGGGGTTTGGCTTTATTGGCCTGAAATTGTCCATTAAAAAGACTTCAAATGTAAAAGTCATGGGCATTCAGAATCGCCATATTGCTGAAACACTTGATGTTTATAAGGGTCATTTGCATATATCCCATGGGCCTCTGTAATAGGAGGTTTGTGAGGTCACTCTTTGAAAGTTCTAGCTTGTCTGGAGATTTCATTTAGTTTTTTTCTCATAGTTTTTTCAGTGTGACCTTTTAACTCTTTGTTTGTATTTGTTTTAATTTGTTATTTGGGATATTTTGCAAACACCCTAATGAAAATGGACATCAGCTGGGTATAACAACCCAGTGTTTCTTAAGCTTAGTTAAACACTCTGCTTATGCTGTGCTGAAGAGGTCATAACAAGGCTGAAATATGCATATCCATAGCTAGTGGGGTTTGGCTTTATTGGCCTGAAATTGTCCATTAAAAAGACTTCAAATGTAAAAGTCATGGGCATTCAGAATCGCCATATTGCTGAAACACTTGATGTTTATAAGGGTCATTTGCATATATCCCATGGGCCTCTGTAATAGGAGGTTTGTGAGGTCACTCTTTGAAAGTTCTAGCTTGTCTGGAGATTTCATTTAGTTTTTTTTCTCATAGTTTTTTCAGTGTGACCTTTTAACTCTTTGTTTGTATTTGTTTTAATTTGTTATTTGGGATATTTTGCAAACACCCTAATGAAAATGGACATCAGCTGGGTATAACAACCCAGTGTTTCTTAAGCTTAGTCAAACACTCTGCTTATGCTGTGCTGAAGAGGTCATAACAAGGCCGAAATATGCATATCCATAGCTAGTGGGGTTTGGCTTTATTGGCCTGAAATTGTCCATTAAAAAGACTTCAAATGTAAAAATCATGGGCATTCAGAATCGCCATATTGCTGAAACACTTGATGTTCATAAGGGTCATTTGCATATATCCCATGGGCCTCTGTAATAGGAGGTTTGTGAGGTCACTCTTTGAAAGTTCTAGCTTGTCTGGAGATTTCATTTAGTTTTTTTTCTCATAGTTTTTCAGTGTGACCTTTTAACTCTTTGTTTGTATTTGTTTTAATTTGTTATTTGGGATATTTTGCAAACACCCTAATGAAAATGGACATCAGCTGGGTATAACAACCCAGTGTTTCTTAAGCTTAGTCAAACACTCTGCTTATGCTGTGCTGAAGAGGTCATAACAAGGCCGAAATATGCATATCCATAGCTAGTGGGGTTTGGCTTTATTGGCCTGAAATTGTCCATTAAAAAGACTTCAAATGTAAAAGTCATGGGCATTCAGAATCGCCATATTGCTGAAACACTTGATGTTCATAAGGGTCATTTGCATATATCCCATGGGCCTCTGTAATAGGAGGTTTGTGAGGTCACTCTTTGAAAGTTCTAGCTTGTCTGGAGATTTCATTTAGTTTTTTTCTCATAGTTTTTTCAGTGTGACCTTTTAACTCTTTGTTTGTATATATATATATATACCAACTCCATAGGTATACCAACTTGAAGAAAGGGTAACTCTCTCATAAAAGGGCATTACTGCCACTGCACATTTTAAAATCTCCCTGTCAGTGATTTTTTAAGGAGGAAAACATTTGGTCATCTGATCCTCAGTACCTTGATCCTCAAGGAATCAGATTTTGTCCACCTTTGGGATAACCATGATTGGCATGTATGTGAAGAAAAGGCAGAGAATACAACCCCAAAAGGCAGAATGTTTGAACAGCTTATTGACAGGTATGCCAAAAGACTGTTATGTGTGCATTATAGGTGAAGAGTCGATATCCCAGACATAGCACATAGCATTAGGGATGGTTGCAGAGGTGATGATGATAACTGGCTAAGACCCATGATGTTGTAAAATATTACAAATCCAGTCTGAGAAAAATGCTAGTTGTAGCAGGAAAATTAACTACTTCTGTATTTTATTTATTTATTTTTGTTTTACATTTGTTTACTGGGAAAGTCCAACTGGTGTGAGCCCATTTTCAGTGGCTGCCCAGGGAGAAAAGCTCCTCATACAAAACAGACAAAATATTACAAAGACAAGTTGGACAATTTGTATAAAAAATCTTATAGCAGAGCCAAATTATGCAGTGTATACAAACATAGTGGCAAATAGGAAAATTATAGTTTAAGCAAAACGTATATAGAAACTATATAATTTCTGTAATAACTAGATTTAAATAAACATATTCAGTGAAACAGAAATATAAATGAGTTTTGTCATTTCGAAAAAGAGAGGCTGTTGTTCCACTATAATTGACTTTATTTTCCATAATGATTGGTGGCTGGATGGTGGGGAGTTGTACAGGCCTGCAGCCAGACCACCTGCACAGGAGTGTAGGGGTATATCTGGTGGCATGGAAGTTACTAGATGACCCATTGATGCAGGGTGTGGAAAGATGTGTGTTGGACTGGGCATCAGGCTGGCTATAGGAAGGGGTTCACATGACTTGGCAGAGGGCCTGCTCTCTGTCTCTTAACTTACACTTCTGAGGAATGAATGGGTGACAAAGCTCTTATTTCAAACAGGGAAGAAATGGGGTATAGGTCTTTTGTCCTGCTTGAAGAATGAGTAGGCAAGTCTGTCACCCCCTTACAGGAACAAATGGGCCATTTGGGAACAGGAAGGAGAGCCACTGGGCAGGATCATGCAGCCACAAAAATATAGTTTCACACATTTTTTTTCAAACATTTAAGACATCCTTGACACATTTCACCAGGAAAAGCAAACTTCACTTTCCTTTTCAAACAGCATTATTTTCCACTGACAAAACCTGTCAGCTTTATCTCAGGTGCATGTACTTTTCTATGTGCTTAAATGGCAGTTCCATCTGTGTTGTGTTACTCATAAACTGTTCACATATGGATATGTTATAAAATGTTGTTGCATGTATGATTTCCTGCCTCACGTGCTGATCATCCAGCCTCTCCTCATCACTCCAGCCTGCTTGTTTCTCCACCCTGGGCATTTCCAAGTGAAGGAGTACGCAGAACCAGGTGGCTTTCATACAAATAGCCATAGCAGTGTCCTTGCCCTTGTTATGATCCTAGTAAAGAGGGTTTATGCATATGACCCTAATCCTACCACCACTGGCTCATGTGTACACCTGGATCACTCTAGAGGTAGCCTATACCACCATGTCACACATACTGTGAAGGCTACTGTCACCAGACTGGCATTGCCAAGCACAAGTCTCCTGGTCATGCAGCCACAGGTATCATGTAAACGTCCCCTTGTTCAGGACCACCATCTGCCTCATCCTGTGATGGTCAGGCCAGAATAAGCTTCTCATTCCTTTTCTTCCCTGTCTGGCTCTTCATGTGCCTGGGTCCCTATTCAACCGCGGGTCATCAGGGTTGTAGTCAGGACTTTACTCCTTTACATCACAAAGCCAGACACTGAGACAAAATGTTTCATCAGAAAAATGTTATTATCAAAAGAACAGATATGAGGCCTTCTATACTCAAAGTAAAATAATTAAAACTCAAGATACTAGAAAACAAACATTTCAAAGGTAATGACAGCCAAACTAAGATTTATGCATTGTTCCTACTTGTACCTTAACCTCACCCTTCTTTCATTTTCACTTTTTTTGTTCACATATTTCATTTATTTAAATTTTTTAAGCAGGTGGGTCAGCTAGGTATTCAGACATTTTTCAGTAGAGACCCTGAGTAACCAGTTCTATTGCAGAAGCACAAGGTGGAGAACATTGTACGTTTGCAGTTGTGAAAGTATATAGTTTCTCATATACACATGTATATAGTAATATTTAATTAGCTCATATACCAGCATGTGGTGCAGTTACATAAATGCTGATTGTCACCGTGGAGTTTGAGAGCATTAATTTCTAACACAATGATTCAGTGTTCATTAATACACGTATAAAACCCACAATGAATACATGTGAACATAACAATGACAAGGCTAAGATTCCAGTTTTGTAACCCTGTATCTTTAATAGCCAAGGTAAATTCTATAGTTAATGCCAATTGTTTTCATGGCCAAGGTCAAAGATAAAAAATGTTTACTCACTGTATTTACTTACACATTTGGTAACAAGGCAGTGGGTGGTTACAAGAACATTTTTAACCACGAAGCAGGCACAAACCAGTACAGAAAAAAGAAATGTACTTAACTTTATGCTCAAACGTAATTCCTATTTACATTAGTTTATACAGAAGTTGATTGTAATGCACTATGGAGTATGTCTAAATATTGTATATATTACAAGGAACTAATTATTGTCGGAAGAAATAGCTAGGAAATTGTTATGGCTAGGCTTGTATAGGTCCTAGGGCCGATAGCCTAGTACCAACCTATGAACCTATGAACAAGTCTTGGTTTCGAGAATCATTTGTCTTGCATAAAATAAAGATACAGAAAAAAATGCTGTCAAACAGAAACTATCCTAATAGCACAGGACTCTTGACAATAATTAAAAATGTATTTAGTACTATGAGCAAGAACAGAATAGAAACTTCTGTATAATCGTCAAGGAGCTGTTTTACAGTCAGCTGTTATGAAGTAGTAATTCCTGCTGTTATGAGCACAGTAGTGTTAGGATTTAGAAATTGTGCTCTGTGGGATTCCAAGATGGTGGTCGCCCTGGAAACACCCTCTCCTCAGAGCTCCTAGCCAGAATAAGCTAAATCGTTTATTAAGCCTAACAGATGCTGTTATGAGATGATAACTTTGTCAGCATCTACGCTTTACTGCCATCTACATTCATCGATAATTTGAAAAAAGAGCCTTATCTACTTATCTCTTCAAAAAACATAAAAAAGATTGCCTCTCCATATCCAAGTCATCTTACACCACGTGTAAGTCCAGGGCCTGCAGCCACTAATAATATTTTCTGGAGCCAGATCCCATTACCCGAAGCCTACTCAAAAAGTCTCAAGAAATGTCTAAATAAATGGAGAGTATGGAAACACAGAATACTAAGACGAAACTTTCAGTGATAGCTTCTCCCAAAAAAGACTGTAACCAAAAGACAAAAAATAACTAGACAGCAGCAAGAAACAACTAAATCTAATGTAAAACAGAAAACTGAACCAAACATCCACATCGATGAACTCAAAGAAGATCTTCTCCTGCTTAAACAGCAATGCAAGAGTTCTCCGAGCAACTGTCTACCTTTGAAAATAAAATTAATCACATTGCTGAGCGCATGGACCTTATTGAAGATAAAACAAAAGCTAATGAACACCAGCTTGAGCTTTTGAAGGAGTTAAGTGCCAAAAATACACTCATTGCTGATATCCAACAGAAGCTTACAGATTTAGAAGCTAGAAGTCAGAGCAATAATATTCTTACAAAGGGTTTACCGGAAACCTATGAGCACAGCCAGCTAATGAAAATAGCCAAACAAGTATTCAAATATATACTCCAGGTTGGGGAGAATGCCAGCAGCATTATAATTGAGAGGGCCCATAGAGCTCTTCATATAAAACAAAATCCGGAATCCCCAAGACAGGTCTATGTCAAGCTGCTCAATTTTCAGGATGTCTAAAAGGTCCTGGCTGCAGCAAAAAAAAAACAAAAAAAAAAAACAAGTAACATGGAGAGGCCACAAGATATCCTTATTGCAAGACCTCCCTCTGATGATCAAAGAAAGGTGCCAAAACCTCGCACCATACTTTGCCGAGCTTATAAAATGAGGGATAAAGTTCCAAATGCAATACCCCAACACTTTAATATTTTTTTAATAAAAATGTCAAATACTCATTAGACTCACCTAAGGAAGCAAAAAAAGCTTTTATTAAATGCTTTGGAAATTCACCAGCACCATGAGAATCCTGCAATCTGGCATTATGCAAGTGTTTTCTTCCTTTATCCTTTTCTTATTCCTTCAGTCGCTGATGTGATGTTTTTATGAAATATCTCTCTGAAAAAAGCATTAATAGACTCCATACGAGTATAGTTATCTTAAATAACCGGAGAGCATATTAATTTAGAGGAAGTATGCCTAGGACCAATGGTTTTCGACTCTGTTGGGGTGTAGGTAGCTTTATATGTTACAGCTTCCTGCCTCACCTTTAAAGCTTCCTCCTTATGGTCTAGAACTAGCAACGATAGCGTATTTCACATGAATGAATAACCAATAAACCCTCAACATGGACATTAAGGTACTGACATTAGAATTTCATTCAAAATGTCAATTTATGCAGTTATTTAAGATCCGAAATATGTGGCTGCTTTATTTAACTACTCAATTTAAGCTCTTAACTAAGTAGCAAGTACGCGAGAGGGCTGAAGCTAAGTTTGGTATTGGTGGGTCTCTGTAATTATCTCCACCAGCTGAACAATTTATGTTCCGGAAGGTAATCTGAAGGGTTTTTGTCTGGTGACACTATTATATTCTAGCGATCAGTTGTTATTTCTCCTAGCTTTTCTAGCGAGAGTTTCTTCTTACATCTGAGTTTAAATATCTAAGACGATACTGGGTCAATGCTAGCTTAGAAAGCTTAAAATGGATATTAGCTGCATGCGAATATGGCCCAGACAGCTTTGATATATGTTTATTGAGGGCTTTCATGCTGTCAGCACATAGACTATTCTTTAGAGAGGATACAAGACAGTAAGGAAAGATTATAACTGAGAAGTCTAGTCTTGTGGTTCATGACATATATGACGATTGAACCCCACCTCGTATGTAGAAGCCCTTCTTTACTATTTGGTATCTCAGAAGGTATTCTCAAAAACTTTGAGCTTGACCTGCAATCCCCATGCTTCTGAAGGCATTGAAGGCCTCACCCATAAAAGCACATGGTCAGCGTAGAATCTTTATTAAACCCTAGTGAACAAGTTGCTCTGTCTGCAGAAACTCAATGAGCTTGGAAGTCAGACTTTGTTATCCCATTTTCTCAGAGTTTCACAACCCCTATTTCTTAAAGGAGTATCAGCGATATTGAATACTTCAGTTCTTGATATGTTTTGATTGCAGCTAAGGAGGCATGGGATGGACTGAGGAAAAAATGTTTTTTTTTAAAGGAACTGGCTTAATAATTCGAAGGTGTGGTATACGTGAGACTATAACTACTGTTTAAACTAGAGCAAAGTCCTTGATGTAGGGGAAAGTTATAAATGTGTTAGACTATTGCTGTTTTTTATTGTTATTGTTACTTGTCTGTTTTTCTCCTCGATTTGCGGAATCTTTTGGGTCAAATGGAGACCTTTCCGGTTTCAACTGATATAGTTTAGCTTATCTGTGGGACAGAATCTTAGTCATCAGATGAGACGTCCTAACATGTCTGAAGAGGACTCTTAGTGCACTTGTCAGGTTTAAATACCTACATTCTGTAGGTGGCACTACTTGTTTCTCTTTGGTGAGATACCAGGGACATTGATTAGACATCTTGTTTTCCTTATTTCCCCCTCAATATATGTTGGTACAATTGTCTGAATGGACCTAAGCTCTTGATAACATAGACCTCAACTCACTATTCTGGTCTAAATCATAACGGTCTTTTTATTTTTCAGGTTAGACCTAATTGGCTACCTTAAGCTTCTCTTATATTAAACCTAGAAAATCTGCTATTCTATTGGCCTCAGGTTAGACATCGAAACTGTAAATGTTATAGGTATATGTTATATGGCTATAAACAATTAATTGTATTGGGAGATAAGGAACTCCTAGAGTGTACGGGACCACATAGCAGGGTTAGGGATGACACATCTAGAAAATGGATTGGTTGTGTATATTAGTTGTACATGCTCACAGGAGCTTGCAAGATCAATCAAAAGCGTTACTATGGGTTGCAACCTTACATTATAAACTCAAGGTGTTTTCCTTGTTCGATTTATAACCCATCTCTTAAAAACACTTCCAAAGGATAGGGGGTGGTGGTTAGGCACAGGAATAGTGCTGGAAGAGTTTGATGCTACTGAGCTAGGAAATGTATTTTATTTATGTATAAAGCCTGTTAATGGTTTGGTGAAGGAGTGCAATCGTACTAATCCCAAACTGGAAATATCTAGAGTTCAATTTAATCCCTTGGGATGTGGATGATAGATCATGGAACATGAGAGGATTGCAGGATAAAAATAAGAAAAAACTCTTGATGCACCTAATTTTAAAATCTAAAGCTAATATATTCTTTATGCAAGAAACACATATTTTTAAAGATGAATGGAAAGGGAATTTAAATAGAAAATGGATAAAATCCATTATTGCAGCGGGGGATAGTTCCAATTCTAAGGGAGTGGCTACTATAATCAAGAAATCATTCCAAGAATCAATCATTGATCACAACTCTGATGTTAACGGGAGATGGTGTTTTTTCACAGCCCCAAGCCATTATACGGAAAACCAATCATGTTCCTCAGCATAGATAGCCCTTGTTCAAGGCAGCAAGATTTCATCCTGGAAATATATACTTTATTATGCGAATTCTCTGACCATTATTATATAGTAGGAGGGGACTGGAATGCAGTTATTGATCCAGGGCTAGACCGTACTAGTAACCTCAACCCACAAAACCTTTAAGCGTTGACTGCCATTGCTGAACATATGGCTGATTTCTGCTTAATTGATGCTATAACATTCAGAGATTCTCTGGGCAAAAGTAACCTCTTTACTTATTATTCTAAATGCCATAATGCCTGGTCAAGATTAGACTTCTTTCTCATCTCTGAAGTCCTGATAGAAGGGGACATAAAATATTCATCTGAGCCTAGGTACTTGTCAGATCATTCAAAGATTTCTCTGAAATTAAACCTACCTGATAAACTGATAAGACGGATCAACAGGTGGAACTGATCCTTAAACAATAATTTACTCTATAATCGGATGTGGTCCAAGAAGTCACTGAAATTCTATCGGAATTAGAAGAGAACCTAAAAAGCATGAACATTCCATATGATATACAATGGGCTGCATGTAAGACCAAGCTTACATGCTATTACAGAAAACCATTTATTTTAAAAGAATGGCTAAAGATAAAGAAAACAGACTGCCAGCAGTAGTCAAAGAGTTAGAAAGAAAATGCCAACTAAATAAAGATCCTGATATTGATAAATTAATTGCCATCAATCAAAAATAGTTATTTGACTTGCACCAGTATAATTGCTCTCTACACGAATGGAAGTCCATGGCTAAATACTCTGAGTGGGCACAAATTCCATCCAAAGCATTAGCAAGAATAATTGAAAATAAAATGGAAGCTTCTAGGATATCGATCCTCCAGTATCAAGATAAGATATACAAATCCGATTCCCAAATAATAGAAATATTCCGGCAAATATACTCAGAGATATATGAATTGGAAACCCAACAAATCCCTGCAGTAGAGCTTGAAGGTTTTTTTAAAAATGTCACATTTCCAAAACTAAATGAGGATCGAGTAGAATTCCTCAATGCCCCTCTTAAGCAGCAAGAAATTATAGATATCATAAAAAAACCTAAATTAGGCAAAGCCCCAAGTCCGGATGGATCCACTTCAGAATTCTATAAAACCTTCAACTTAAAACTGTCATTTTATTAAAAGTCTACAATTACATCAAAATAAATGGAATAACAGATCGTTATCTAAATAACTGTAAAACAATCTTTATTCCTAAGAATAACTTTGACAAATCCAACCCGCATAATTATAAAACAATATCCTTAATAAATGTCGATATCAAAATTCTATCTTTTATCTTAGCTGAGAGGATTAAGAAGGTTACGCCTTGTATAATATCCCCTGAACAATCTGGATTCATGGCAAATAGGCATACCTGGAACAATACCCTAACCCTAGATTCTATAATTCAGATCACGAGAAATGAAAGAAACCCAAGATATGCATTAGTTCTGGATGCCTGCAAAGCGTTTGACAGGGTTAATTGGAGTTTTTTTATTCTCAACTTTGTACCAGTTCGACATTCCCAAAGATTTTATTAATCTTCTCTTTATTAGACCTGCAGACCTTAGCCCAAAATACTTTCAATGTAGTAGAAAACTGGCTCACTGACAGGCGTCTTCTACTGAATCCAAATAAAACAAAACTGCTACTCCTCACCCCCACCCGGAAAGCTACACTCCCATCATTTACGATAACATCTAATAATGGCACAATAATTTCCCCAGAAAATAATACAAAACTATTAGGTGTAATTGTTGACAATAGCCTTAAGTTTGACACTCACATCGACAAAACTATTAAAACAGTCAACAAAAAGCTAGGATCCCTATATAGAATTAAGGCATTTCTAACCCCAGCTGCTAGGACAGTTATTGCCCGAACACATTTACTTTCAACCCTTCTTTATGCCTCCCCAATCTATACAAACCTGAGTAAATCTGACCTCAATAAACTCAATAGCTGCTACAACATCATAGCCAGATTTGCCACAGGCTCAGCATATAGAACCCACCACTGTATTAACCTACTATCTCTAGGCTGGTTAGAGTTTCCCTCTCAAATCCAGTATAATCAATTAATAATAGCTCATAAAGTCCTCCATCAGCCCGAAAGCACACCCATACTCAAAAATATAATTACCCCTTACAGTAACCTAAAAACTCTCTGGTCTTCTGACAAAATACTGGCACAAACTGTTAAATCTAAAAACTCAGCAGGTGACTCATTGTTTTGTAACTTTGTTGGAACAATCTGGAATCGGCTCCCTGCTGAACTTGCAGCAAACCAGACTATTAACCAATTTAAAACGTCTCAAAAAATTCCTAAAAAGTCACTGGCTGTGTCCCTGTACCAACCCTGACTAACCAGCTTACCACTCTCTTCACTACCTGGCTATCTGTAAAATAGTCAGTGTTTCAGACTTAGTCTCATTCTCATATGTATTGTACTACTGAATCTCTCTTCACTACTTGGCTATCTGTAAAATAGTCAGTGTTTCAGACTTAGTCTCATTCTCATATGTATTGTACTACTGAATCTCTCTTCACTACCTGGCTATCTGTAAAATAGTCAGTGTTTCAGACTTCGTCTCATTCTCATATGTATTGTACTACTGAATCTCTCTTCACTACCTGGCTATCTGTAAAATAGTCAGTGTTTCAGACTTAGTCTCATTCTCATATGTATTGTACTACTGAATCTCTCTTCACTACCTGGCTATCTGTAAAATAGTCAGTGTTTCAGACTTAGTCTCATTCTCATATGTATTGTACTACTGAATGACATGCTACCTTTTTCAGCCTTGTACCACTAAAAATGTGTAAGTTCGAACAAGAAAACTACAATGTTAAGTTTAAGTATGTATGTATTCCAAGTATGCATATAATCCTATAATTCTGTACTGGTATCTATATGTGACTGTATAAAACTGCTACTGTTTAACTCTTATGTAACTATCCACATGTGGAAGTTTTCTCCCCGGGCCTGCACTGAAAATGGACCTGTCTCCAGTCGGACTATCCCGGTTAACAAATGTAAAATAAATAAAAATAAATAAATCTAATAAAAACTCTTTATAATAATGCATATACATACCTTTATATAAAAAAACTTTGTCGAAGCCTATTAAGTTATCCAATGGAACAAGACAGGGCTGTCCTCTTTCCCCTCATTTGTTCAATTTATATATTAAACCCTTCTTTCTTTACATATCGCAAGCTACTTTCCAATCTGTCTCTAGAATCTTGAATACGGAAATCATTTTGTCTGCATTTGCGGATGATTTAAGCATCTATTTTGAACGCCCAAATACAGACTTAAAAAATTAATAAATTCAATTGATGTATTCTCGAAGGTCTCAAACTATAAAGTTAACCAAAAAATCACTTATCTTTCCTATTAATCTAATAAACCATAAGGAATACTCACTTTGTTAATCCCCCTTTAAAGTTGTATACTCCTTCAGGTATCTGGGGATTCAGTATGAACACAATTATTCAATTATGTATCAAAATAACTTATTGAAAGCATGGACAAACATCACACAAGACCTCCACAGACGGCAACAGTTGAATCTCTCTTTGTTATCTAAAGGTGTGATCATCAGGATGAACATCCTCCCTAAATTATTATATCAATTCAATGCTTCAGATTTAATCATTCCTAATAACTTTTTTTCAGAAAGTTAACAGAGAACTGGCTAAATTTATATGGTTCCCCAAACCAGTTAGAATAAGCTATCTTAAACTTTCCTACCCAAAAGAAAAAGGGGGATTGAGTCTTCCGGACTTTAGACTTTACTATTGGATTATCGGTACAAATAGAGTTATTCTAATGTCAGAGTTTTGTCCCAAGAAGGCCACTGGGTCCCCACTATGGGTAAGAATCTGGCACAAACATCTGATCAGTAAAACATTAATCCCAAAGTCCTCCCCTTCTTAGTCCAAATTAACTTGAGTAAGATCTCTATAAACAACATTCTGAAGCAAAGAGTTATGAATTTTCAACACCTAATAAAAATTTTTAATCTGGATAAGGCCCTTCCCTTTCTCCAACCTTTACATATGAACCCTAACATCAAACTTAACAATAAGCCACTTAGTCTCTCAGATTAGCCTCTAATTAAGGAATATATAGTTTGGGATATGTTTAAACATAAGGGGAAACATTGCAAGAATTAAAGAATGCCTTAAATATGAGTTATAAATATACTATTATACTAAGGCAGATCAGAGAACTTCTACCAACTCTATTTACAGAAACCCCTGCCATTGATAATGATATAACTAGTTTGGTCGATATCATCGAAAGCCTAGCTAGCAAGGAAAGTATGCTTTCTAATACATATAAACTAGTTAAGGCCATTAAATATCAATCTGCGTTATTATTCTCTAGCTATTGGGATCAGCAGGGTAGGGACTTTACTGTTGACCAAAACATGAATGCAATTGGATGTACTATTAAGATGGCCCCTTCAAAAAACTGATATATACTCAGTTAATGATCAATAATAATATGCATTATATTCTCTCTATCCTAAATAAGTTTAACCCCAAGGTTTCCCCATCCTGTCCATGCTGTTCCTTTCACCGAGCTGACCTCCTGCATATCTTATGCTCCTGCAAATACACTCACAAGCTTTGGACCTCTCTCAAGGTGCATCTAGAGAAAATGGGATATCAAAAAACGACCCTATCTTGGGAGCTAGCGATCCTCCATATTATAGATCTTAACCTTTCCAAGTTAAACTGTCATGTCCTAATCACTGTCTGTCTATTAATTAAACTTTATATAACTAAAAATTGGATGGATCGCACCTAACTCTCCTGGAATGAGTTCAGAAATATGGCAATTAATTATTTATCCTCTCAAAAGCTTATGATAAGAAATCCAAATAATCGATTGTACTACCAGAAGTTCTGCAAAGGATTTTCTATCACATCCTTATGGATTAAGAATGAGAACAGTTATAAGATCTTTTGCCCCAGGTGTGGTACCCAGAAAGTTGTAGGTAATTATCCCTTATCTTTTAGGCTTTGTTGTTTTATTTAGGAGTATACACTTCTTCTCTTAAACAGAAGTTAAATTCTATTTTGTATAACTAAATCTTCTTCCCTAGCTCAGTGGCATTGCTTGTAAATATTGTATATAGTTCTTATTTGATGCTTTGATGTTTGGAGGGATTTTAGAACTATACCTATTTTATCACTGTTTTATATATGTCTCACTGTTTATTGTTCAATCCTGTTATAACATGATCATTAAAATACTATTGGAAAAAAAAGAAATGGTGCTCGACGTATTGTGAGAATTCTCTGCCATTTGTCTATGTACTGTGAGAATTCTCTGCCGAGTCTCTACATACTGTGAGAATTCTCTGCCATTTGTTTACATACTGTGAGAATTTGCTGCCATTTGTCTGCATACCATGTGAATTCTCTGTCATCTCTATACTGTGAGAATTATCTGCCATTTGTCTATGTACTATGAGAATTTGCTGCCATTTGTCTACATACTGTGTGAATTCTCTGCCATTTGTCTATGTACTTTGAGAATTCTCTGCCATTTGTCTAATTACTGTGAGAATCCTCTGCCTCTTCTCTACGTACTGTGAGAATTCTGTGCTATTTCTGTAATGCTGGGGAAGAGAAGGAATAACTTGCTTAAGACTAAAATAGTAACTGTGAGTTCAAATTTGAGATTTAAGGTGGTATGTGGAGACAGTGCAATGAGCTGTGGCTTTTGGTTATGACAGTAAGTGAAGCCATATTATTTGAGAGTATAATGGTGAGGGGCAGGAAGGTTAATGGTGATATGTGGATCTTATAACGGTAGGTGTAATAATTATGCAATGTGAAAATAAATGGAGATATGTGGTCAAGGAGGTAGGAGGACTAATAAAGGTGATATATGGAGCATAGGTTCATAAGTTCATAGGTGTATACAAGGCTAACAAGCACTAGGGCCTTTATAAACCTACCCATGTAATCCAAATGTGTCCCACAAGTTATATGTTTTAGATGTTTATATAGGGGTGATTGCTGGTTTTCACATCATTTACTGACTGCCTCTGTCCATCAAAGATGCTGGTGCTAGACCAGGGGTGAATTTTCAGTTGCCCATCCAGTGGTTCATGTTACCATTAAATAGGGTTAGGGAGGGTCTTTGTTTCACATGGTTGGGGAGAGCCTGTTCCAGAGAAAGGGAATTATCTGAGATATATACCTGTTTCTGCAACATGACCTATTTATGTTGCAAGCAAAATTTAGGTCTTTAGATCTAGTAGTTCTGATGCTGTTTGTTTTGTGAATGTGCAAAAGGTTCTTCAGAGTGGGGGCCAGGGATGCCTTGTATGCCAGGCTTAGATCACCTGTTTGGAGTCTGTAGGAGACCAAATATAGAGATAGGGCTTTGAGGCAATCTGCATAGGACATTGTGTTTATGCCCTGTATTCTTTTTGTAAGGATCCTTTGCGGATGTTCCAGCTGGTGCATGTGTCTGGTCTGTTATATACCAAAGAGAACATTATACTCAATGATGGGTCTGATGAGGGCCAGATATAGTGGTACAATGACTTCCCTGGACCTAGATGCCTTGCAGATATAGTGGTACAGTGACTTCCCTGGACCTAGATGCCTTGCAGATATAATGGTACAATGACTTCCCTGGACCTAGATGCCTTGCAGATATAGTGGTACAATGACTTCCCTGGACCTAGATGCCATGCAGATATAGTGGTACAATGACTTCCCTGGACCTAGATGCCTTGCAGATATGTGGTACAATGACTTCCCTGGACCTAGATGCCTTGCAGATATAGTGGTACAATGACTTCCCTGGACCTAGATGCCTTGCAGATATAGTGGTACAATGACTTCCCTGGACCTAGATGCCTTGCAGATATAGTGGTACAATGACTTCCCTGGACCTAGATGCCATGCAGATATAGTGGTACAATTACTTTCCTGGACCTAGATGCCTTGCAGATATAGTGGTACAATGACTTCCCTGGACCTAGATGCCTTGCAGATATAGTGGTACAATGACTTCCCTAGAAATAGATGCCTTGCAGATATAGTGGTACAATGACTTCCCTGGACCTAGATGCCTTGCAGATATAGTGGTACAATGACTTCCCTGGACCTAGATGCCTTGCAGATATAGTGGTACAATGACTTCCCTGGACCTAGATGCCTTGCAGATATAGTGGTACAATGTCTTCCCTGGACCTAGATGCCTTGCAGATATAGTGGTACAATTACTTCCCTGGACCTAGATGCCATGCACTTATAAGTTGAGCAACACAGAAGGATTTCCGTACTACCTTGGATACATGCTGGTTTGGGGCAATGTTACTGTATATGTGTGTGTTCCCGATCCCTGACTAGTGGGTCAACTTTTAGGGATGTTTTATAGATGCCATGGTGTCCTGGGGTGGCCAAAAGGTATTATAATGCATTTCTTTGCATTACGTTTTAAGCCATGGCTTTGACACCAGTTATTTGTTTATCTTAGACCCTTTTGTAAGATGTTAGTGTCTTGGGAGGATTCTGTGGCTGCTCCCAGTTTGCAATCATCTACAACTTTGGTCATCCAGAGGCCTTTGACATTAGCCTTGACTTCTGAGAAGTAGATGTTAAAGAGGGGCAGGCCCAACATAGAGCCTTGAAGGACTCCACTGCTGACTGGCCTCTTTGGAGGTGGTCTCACCAGTCCTAACTTCTTTGGTCCTACCTCTGAGCCAGCTGGCTATTCAGCATGTTATATAGGGTTTTATGTCTAACTCCATAAGTTTGTTAACAATGCCAAAGTGAGGTATTTTATCTAATGCCTTAGCCAGGTCAAGGTAGGCAGTATACACTGTTCTACCCAGATCCATTAGCTTGGTGATCTTCTCAAAGAAGTTTACTAGGTTCAGTAGGTATAGCATTCTTTTAACAAAGCCACTCTGGGAAAGATATAGTGTCTGAAGGTCTCTATGTCCTTGTTGATCATTTTCATGAAAATTCTTTACATGGCTTTATATAAATAAAAGACTAGTCAGACTAACAGGTCTACAGTTTCCAGGATTTGCTGATGGCCCACCATTACAAAAAGGGATTATGGTAGGGATAATTATACTCATGTATGGACAACTGATGAGAAGAACAGTAATGCTGAGTTGAGGACCTGTTGATGGGTGGGATAATAATGGGGATATGAGAAGCAGAAGACAGAAGTGGTGATGGTGATATGTGGACCAGGTAAGACCATGTGATAGCAGGGGTAAAATGGAGATATGTGGACCTGGTGATGGGAGAAGGGGGTAATAATAATGGTGATATGTAATCCAGGTCATGGGAGGAATGAAATTAATAATCATAATAATCATAATAATGAAACAGATACCATGTCATGGGGAGGATAATAATGGTGGCATGTGGAGCAAGTGACAGCAGAGATAACAATGGTAATATGTGGAACAGGTGATGTGAGGGATAATAATGGTAATATTTAGACCAGGTGTTTGGAGGGATAATAAGGGTGATAGTAGAACAAGTGATGGGAGGGATAGTAATGGAGATATATGGACCAGGTGGTGCAGTGTTCAGTAATGGTGATATCTGGACCAGGTGATGGTAGGTGTAATAATGGTAATACGTGGAACAGGTGACACAAGGGATAATAACACTGATATGTGGACTAGGTGATTGAAGGGGCAATAATGAGGATATGTGGGCCAGATGACATGAGGGATAATAATGGTGATATGCTGACCAGGTGATGGGAGTTATAGTAATGGTCATATACGGATCAGCTGATGAGGAGGATAGTAATGGTGATGTATGGAATAGACAAAGGGAGTATAATAATGGTGATACATGGATTAGCTGATTGGAGAGATAATAATGGTGATATGTGGACCAGATGATTGGAGAGATAATAATGGTGATATGTGGACCAGATGATTGGAGACATAATAATGGTGTTATATGGACTAGATGACATGAAGGATAATAATGGTGATATGTGGACCAGATGATTGGAGAGATAATAATGGCGATATGTGGACCAGATGATTGGAGAGATAATAATGGTGTTATATGGACTAGATGACATGAAGGATAATAATGGTGATATGCAGACCAGGTGATGCTAGGTGTAGTAATCGTGATATCTGGACAGGTGGCATGAGGGATGATAATTGTGATAGGTAGGCCTGTGATGAGAAATAATGAAGATATGTGGATCAGGTGACTGGACCACTGTATTAGAATGTTAATAATGGTGATATGTGGACAAGGTGATGGGAAAGATAAAAATGCTTCACAGGTTCATAGGTTCATACGAGGCTAACGACCACCAGGGGCTTTACAAGCCTAGCCTTACAACTCAAACTAGTTTTGTCTCAGAGTTCTTTAGATGCCTATATGAATGGGTATGTTAGTAAAGAGGTGATCCAGTGTCTGTAGCTTGCCAATATCCTTGTTTATCATTTCCATGATAATTTGTTTAATAGCTTTGCAAATTAGACTTGTCAAACTGATGGGGCTGTAGTTTCCAGGGTCAGTTGATGGTCCACCCTTATGAAGAGGGGTGACCACTGCGGCCCTCCATTCACCTGGCACATAACCTGTTTTGAGGCTGTATTTGAAGATTGCTTCAAGTACCTCTGCTAGGTCATGTTTTAGGCTACTTAGGAGGCAACCAGGGATATTGTCAGGGCCCACTGATGTGATGTTTTTAGTCTTAGCGAGCACCTCTAGCATCTGCTCCCTGTTGATAGTTGAGGGGACATGCTAGAAGAGATTTGACAGGGTGCAGTGGGGGGAGAGTGGGAGTGAAGTTAGAGGTAAATTTATCAGGCAGTAGATTTGCTACATCACCCTGGTCAGTGAAGGTTATGCCATTTACCACCAGTTCTGCACACTGCTGAATATTACCTTTAAGGTTCCTGGCATAGCTGAAGCAGGCCTTGTGACTGTCCTTATCCTGGGAGGTTATCCTGACCTTGTAATTGGCCTTGTTGGACTTTATTAGACCACTTAGTTTTTTTTGGGTTGAATCAGAGAACTCTTGTCTCTATATGTTCTTTCTGATTTTGGCCATGATGTTTTTTTTTTCTTTTGTTATATATCTTGTTAAGGGAAGACTCCACCAGTGGGGTTTGTTTTCAGTGTTAGATCTGGGCCTACCTCTGGTAGGAATGGCAGCCTCAATGCAGCCTTTTTCACATCTGTACAGGGTTTCTCTAAATCATTTTTCATAGTTAGCTGTGCTCTCAGGGTTTGGGGGAGCTGTGAATTTTGACAAACCGTCACTTAATAGAATACAGTTTGCTTAGTATAGTTCATAACATTTACAGGTTTAGTTGGGTTTTCCAGGATGATTTTTATTTTGAGGAAGACAGCTTTGTAGTGTAACTTTACAAATAAGGACATGACATGGGTGGGCTAGGGCTGTGGGGATTAACATTCTCCTTGGTCCAATATGTTTGATCCTCTGGTTGGACAGTGCACTATGTGGCGCAGCATGTTTGTGTAGGTAAAGTCCAGGAAATGTGCCTGTGAGTTAGAGGCAGTGTATATTACCCAATCTATAGAGTGGTAGTTAACGTCTCCCATGAAGAGGGCATTTGGATAGATGGTGAGCACCTGTAGTAGGTTTAGGTAAGAGCTGTGAGCTATGTAGGTCATAGAGAGTGACCTGTACCTGGCCAATACATGGTAGGGAACCTTCTCTATGAAGACTTGGACATGGATGAATTGCAGGGCATCATCCTGTTTAACCAACATAGAGTTGTCTAGTTGTAATTGCTGCTAACGTAGATTGAGACACCTCCAACTTTAGCCCCTGTTTGTGCTGCTGTTGGTCCAAATGTGTGGAAGACACTGTAGCCTTCCACTGCTAGAGTACTTTCTGTGGCTTGAAACCAAGTCTCTGTAACAGCACAGATGTCTACATTATCCAGAGTGCGAATAGCTTGTAGGGTATGGAGTTTGCTGTTTAGGCTCCTAGCATTGAGCAGTAACATCTTAAGGTTTCTTTGAATTTTTTTTTTTGCCATGTTGGTAGTTTTATCATTTTGACTTTGCCTAAAAAAGCTGTAAGGGGCTGGATAAATGTTTAGCTAATATCTGAAAGACGAGGGGGGGGGGGGGCAGGTGCAGACTATCCTTGGCAAAACAAAGTGGTCTGTTAACCATGTCCTTCCATGCTGATAGATATTATATTCCCCTGGACTGACACCTGAAACTAAGCCAATTATTAAAATCAATAATTTTCTGTTCATACTGTGGCATCATCCTTGGTGAAGGCAGAATGCTGCTCAGTGCAAGTCTTGTACCCGTCTTTGACACATATTCAGAGAGATCTATAACACCGCTTTTCATATAATCCAGTGAGGTATGCCTCAGGATATTTACACTCACATGTATTATGATAGAATTATATTGGTACTTGGGGTGCAGAGTATGTGTGATTTTGCAGATACTAGCTCCAGATAGGTAACTAACAGTTATCTTCTCCTTGTCCAGCCTAGTGAGAGGAGTATCTATGTGTTGTACAACAGAATATTCTATGACAAGAGTACTTGGTAAAGTGTTTACCTGCTTTATGGGCTTTGTTTTGGGGGATCATTGGGTGAAGGCTTCTATGTAGTGTTAGGTGCTGCTTTTGCTGTCTGTTCTAGTCATTGC
Organism: Protopterus annectens; assembly: GCF_019279795.1. Classification (NCBI taxonomy): domain Eukaryota; kingdom Metazoa; phylum Chordata; order Ceratodontiformes; family Protopteridae; genus Protopterus; species Protopterus annectens. The sequence continues at coordinate 1,219,546,354 of NC_056739.1, forward strand.
TGCATGTAAGTGTTGTAGTTTGAGGGCTTAAGAGGTCTTTGAGGCTTGAATATGTTTCTTTTATGTGCCTCAGGATAAGAAGGTCTCTGTGTGTGGTTAATGGTATGCATGAAGGGATGTAGTGTGAGTGTTTTTACTATCTTGTTTATAAGTGAGATTTTTGCCCCCAAGGAAGGTATGTATGCACATCTCTCGTATACTGTGTCAGTTTATTTAAGGATTAAACGTTTATCTGAGTATATGAGACAGTTGCTACGTTGTCCCACGATGATAATATCTGCCAAGCTGGCCATAGAAATATTAGGAAATTGCAAAATCATGTTGACAGGACCTGTATTAGGGTTGGGCTATTATGGTTTAGGGTCTTGATTTTGCAGGGGTCTACTGAGTGGTGTCTAGGTTGAAGGTTTTGTTTTAGATAGTGCCATGATCTTAGTGCTGTATGACCATATCTAACTGCTCTAAGCTTAGCTCCATGCAAAGCATTTCTGTGTTATGGGTTAAAGTCCTAAGTACTAGCTTTATAGTTTTGCTTCTGTACAGGGTACTGCTAACCACCATTGAGCAGTGAACAGCTTCACAAAAAGGTGCCTAATTATAACAGATGGAAAAAGCTGAAAGCTAACTCCTGTGCCCTCTGGCCAATAAATGTGTACACTTTAAGCTCTCTGGAGTGCCTGCCAACTCAAAAAGACCAGGTAAACACAATCTTCCACAAGATGGTTGATCCTGAAACTTCTTAATGTAAAAGCATAGCAAAATTAGCTCTTAAGTTTAGATTAACACCAACTAAGTCCCTAAAAAGCATTCTGGTTGATGAAACTTTAACTCTCTTTGTGTGTTTACTACTTGGACTGACCATGCTACCTTATTGCTGCCACTGGAATAGCAGTCCCAGTCTTCTTAATGTAAAACACACTGCCAAAAGTGAAAAGGTACCAACTAGCGTCAACAAGAATTTTTCACTTTAAGCCCCTTGTGTGTTTTCCAACTCAGACAGATCAGGCTACCTTTCTACTCCCACTAGGATTGCAGTCCCAGCCTTTTTAATGTAAAAACACACTTTAGTAAGCCCAAAGTGAAAAGGTATCAAGAACAAATCCACAAATGGTGATATGTGGACCTGGTGATGGGAGGGATGATAATGGTGATATGAAGAATAGGTGAAGGGGGTAATATTGTTCATGAAGAAAACTAATGAAAACTGTTCACAATGCTTTATTTTCTTTTTATAGCTGTTATTATTACAATTGTGAGAATTTAATAAAGGTTTTTTAAAATGGTGATATGAAGACTAGCTGATTGTGCAGATAAGAATGATGGTGTATGAACCAGGTGGCACAGTGGATAATAGTGATGATGTGTGGATCAGGTGATGGGGTAACTAGTATTGGTGACATGTGAACCAGGTGATGAGGGGAATATGTTCGGTAAGTATAACCTGCTGCACAAGCAATGAACCTGTGAGATAAGTTGAAGGTAGAATAAGCATGTGAGAGACAGCAGTCAGAAGTACTAGAATAGAAGTTTCTCGGACAATTATATGGGGTATACATTCTTATGTAGAAACACAAGACATTTTGCAATATCATTGCCCACCATGAAATGACAAGGGGCATTCATTTAATAGGCAGTTGTTTCAATATAGTCTTCCATAACTAAAATAAGCAAAGTAAATTTGTATTCAGAGCCTTCACTAAAACAAGAGAAAGAAAATGATTAATTCTGCTATGTAAAATGAAAATGCAGAACCAGCGTTTAGATTATTGTTAAGTGATATTGTTTTACAGAGGCAAGTTGTCAGACTGCCCAGATTTCTCAGTGATTTATCTGATGTACTCATTACACAGAGACATGTCATGTTCTTACCATCAAAATGATTTCTTTAAGGCTAAGTTAATATTTAAAAAGTGTAGTATACATGTTATAGTGACTGGAAACAATTTGCATGTGTATAAATTAATGTACTAACAATAATTCATACAATGTTACTTGTTCTTAACAAAATAAAATACATATGGCTTTCAGTAACAAATTCTTTATGTTTGTTTTTTAAGATGCTGAGATGAGATAATCCGACAACCAGTGTTCTTTTCAGTTTTGTCTTTATCCTCAGGCTCTGGAACAACTTTTTCAGGCCTTAGGCAGCACACATTGGGACTCAGCCCATATTTGGATACTGCTTTCGCTTGTTTTTGTGTTAGTAACCGAAAACAAATTCCTTTGATTTATCATGAAAGGTATTCCTTCAAGACCCTGTGCATGATAAAAGTGATACAGTGCTTTGTTGAATTTAGGCATTGTACACTTATGTGACTGCAGTTTCTTTAAAATTTTTAACCCTGAGCCATCGCATCTTTTGTTATGAAGCCTTGCCTTATATATTTTTTAGGTCAGTTTATTTTCTTCATTCACATTCATGAACAGTTCTTATTGTTCTGATTCTCGGCTCCCTGTAGACTAGAGATTGCAATAGAAAAACTGTATAACAAACAAGTAGCTCTGTTGTTTGACAATAAAAGGTAAGGATCAGTCTTTATATTAATTGTTTTTGGTCCCAAGCCCTGCTATGATGGCCATGAACTTTTTATCCAGCTGCTTTACAATTTTCACTCTATTTTCAACTAACCTATTTGACCGCAGATGATTTGGACATGAGGTTACATTCCTTGACCCATAACTCTGCAAGGTCACTGAATGCTACATAACTTGATTGTGTTCAGTTATGGGCCAATATCACTTCTGGCATGCACACCATGACTTGACCTGTGGTGATTACTTTTAATATTGGTACTTCCAGATGAAGTCAACAGGTCTGGTCATAAATAGGTTTATATCTTTCAGTGTATTAGCATCTTTAACTACATTTAGATTCCTACACTAATTACAAAAAAACTCAAAACAAAAATTGTGAGCATAATATGTTAAAAACATCTAGTGAAGTGATCATTCAGTTGCAAGATACAGCAAATGTGCATGACAATTCTATGCATGTTTCACAATAAACAAATATAATTGTCAGAGTGCTATAGAGACATGGAGAGGTATTCCCTATAGAACTACAGACATATCTGCTGTCACAAATTAAATTAAAAACCCATGTTCCATGTTGTAGGTTCCATGGTGGTTTCCTACACAGAATAATGTCGCTCAGCTGTCCAGATTTTTGTAGAATGTCCACATTTGGAGACAGTAACCAGACATTAAAAATTTAAAATTGCTTATCACAAATCATAGTAATCCTGCAAATGCGCACTGGTTGTACAAACCCAGACAGAGACTAGTCAAACTGAACAAACCACAAAAGGGTCAGTTACTTTCAGTCACAGACAGCCACCACTCTGACTCAATAATTACACTCACTTCTGTGTACAAGTTAGATATCCAGATGTTAAGTTGTCTATCTCGCCTTCATTCTTGCTGGTTGGGTTTGGAACCGATCCTCGTCTCCAACTCGGCCATCTTCTAAAGCTCGAGAGCTATTTACTGGCTCGAGGCCTCCCCATATCCCACAATGCCTGGCGCTAGATCCCCAGATCTCATTTGCTGCTTCTGCTACGAGGTTGCTTTTGCTGGCTCAGGTCGTATTTTTGTATTTTGATAGGTTTTATATAAAAATTTTTCATATAAATAGTTAGTGTTTACTTTTTATTATAGTATTTTTAGTACTTATTGTCTCTGTGTAGTTTTAGATCTATCCCATCCCCTTAGAATACTCGTTTTTACTGTTAGAGAGTTTTCCCCTCCCCCCTCTCTCTTTTTCTCTCTTCAAGGTAGCCGTTTTAGTTAGAGGCTAACCCTTGTTCTCTAAAATACCTTTTGTAGTGTTTTCAGGTAGAAATAATTGTAGTACTTTACTTTTTCTAATATATATATATATATATATATATATATATATATATATATTATAGTTATAGTGTGTGTGTTGTTAAGATGTGGTAACTGTTTTTTTGTGTGTACGGTTCTTTATACTTGTTGCATACTGTTGTACTGTTGGCCTTTTTTTCCTGTGATATTTCTTTTTACAGGATGTCCAAAGATACTAAGGTATCGGGATTCAAGAAGTGTGACTTATGCTGTCAGAAGATGTCTCTGACAGATGGTCACACTTCTTGTGTCTACTGTTTGGGCGCCCTACACCTGCAGGACTCTTGTTCGGTGTGTCACGCCTTTAGTCCAAGAGTCCTGCAGGAGCGTAGGAATAAGTTAATCCTTAGAGGATTACTAAAACCTGAAGGGTCACCTGCTAAGACTCAGCCAGGGAAACCCTCCAAGTCATCGAAGCTGTCGGCTCCCAGCTCGGAGCCATCGCCGGGTGTGGCGTCTGTTTCGACTTTGGTTCCAGCCAGAACCGAAGTACCTGCCTCTCAGTCGGCTCCGATCCTGGTGTCGGAACCTTCAGGGAGCCGAAAGCGTTCTAGGTCCCCATCCCTAGAGTTGATTCGCTCGGCTCTGGGGTCGCCTCTGTTACAGTCGGAGTGAAGTCTCACTCTTCTCGGTCTTCCAGACTGTCTGACCATGACTTGGAGAGAATGGTGAGCAGACTTCTGAAATCGCAGGCACTGGCTAAAATGCTATCCAACCCCCCTCATCAGGGTTCAGCTCTGCCCGTCTCTACAGTAGCTCCTCCTTCGACTCACCCCTTGAGTTCTGAGCTGGAGCTGGTTGGGGTTCGGATCATGGAACCGTCGGTGCCGATACCTACCCTTTCGGGTCCTTCAGCTCCAATTACTTCCATGGCACCGTCCTTGGAGGGATCTGGGCGCCGAGACTCCCTCGTCGGTTCCAAGGGGGCGTGTGGCATCAGACCCTTGTCCGACCCCGTTCTCCCTCTCGGTGCTTCAGCGCAGGTGAGCTCGGCTCCTACATCAGCCTCGGAGCCATCCCTCTTGGTGCCGGGGAGGGTTCCTGTCTCTTCGGAGCCTGAGCCTTCTTCTCTGCTGGGAAGGGGTGCCTTTGAGGTCATGAGGAGTGTGCTGGCCCCTCAGTCAGCCCCATGATCAGCCTCTTCGACTCCTCCCCCCATGGTGCCTGCATCTGCCTCTGCCCATCCGCCAGACCCCAAGCGAGGAGAACAAGTGCTCCAGGTCGCCCCAGTGGGCACGTCCTCCTCTTTCGAGGCCTCCCCTGATCATTCAGAGGAGCCCCCTCGAAAGAGGAAATGTAAGAGGAAGCATGTTGACTCCCCTGAGTCTGTCACTTTGGATACCGACTTAGAGGATTTGGAAGGGTCCCCGAGGTGCCCCTCTGAAGATGTCTCCTTTTCAGACATCCTTGAGATGCTTAGGCAGAGGGGGAACTGGACTACCCTTAACCCTTCTGAGGATGAGTCGGTATATCTGGACGCGTTTGGTTCTCGCCCATCCACCTTCTGGGTGTCTCCACCTTTCGATCCACTGATGGCAGTGGTGGCTCAAAAGGCGTGATCAGCCCCAGACACAGTGGAACCAACTCCCCGAAGGCCCACGAAATTTATCACAGCACCACAAGACAAACAATTTTTGACGAAGGGTGTCCCTGTTGATGCTATGGTGGTAGCAGAGGCCACAAAAAAAGGAGTTGGCTGAGACTTCTTCGTCTGTCCATCCCCCTAATAAGGAGTCTAGGATGATGGACAGATACGGGTAGCGGATGTTTTCCTCAGCGACCTTTTCCATGCAGTCGATGAACTATTTGTGCCATTTTACATGCCTTCAAAGGGATCTCCTTAAGGAGCTAGGAGATACCCTTCAAGATCCATTAGCTGTGGGGGGCTCAGGATAAGATTACCTCCCAGCTGGTGGCTCTTAATTCGATAGTGAACTCCTCCATGCGGCTCATTTCTTATGCGGCCGATGGGGCAAGTAGAGCCGCAGGCACAGGTGTGGCCTTGAGAAGGCACACTTGGATGCGGTTATGTAACTTTAAGGCGTCTTTCACCAATACCCCTTTTGATGGTTCTGCTCTTTTTGGACCACAGGTGAAGGATACCCTTACCAGGTGTGAGCAGGAAGGCAAGACTCTCTCTGCTGTGGGAGTCCGTTTTTCCACTCCTTCTAGACCATACCCCAAAGGTCAGAAAAGTGGTAAAATGTGGTTCAAGAAACCCCAGGGAGCCATGCCTGACACATGTGGTGAGTTTCCCTCCAGGGGCAGAGGAGGGAACAACAATAGAAGCCGCCCACGAGGCAGAGGGGGCCCGCAAAATCAGGGCAGCAGAGATTCCTTCTCTGACAAGCCCTTCCAGCATCCCTGAGGGGCTGCCCGGCTGCCCGCCTTCGGAGGCAGTCGGGGGAAGATTATCGCTGTACCCAAAAGCCTGGCAAGATATAACTCAAGACAGATGGGTACAGTCTATCATATCCAGAGGTTACAGAATTCCCTTCATTCATACCCCCTTAAGGTCAAACAAATCCCTTCCAGATGTTCCACCCAGTCTAAGGGAAAAAGCAGTCCAAGAGATCTCAAAACTGCTACAAAAAAGAGCCATCCAACGAGTCCCAGCAGACCAACAAGGATCCAGAATTTACTCAAGGTTCTTTTTGGTACCAAAAAAGACTGAGGACTGGAGACCCATTTTGGATCTCAGCAGACTAAACAGGTCTGTACAAAGAACGAAGTTCCGGATGGTCACGCTTCAGTCCATTCTACCCTTTTTGGGTCAGGACAATTGGATGTGCTCCATAGATCTTCAAGATGCGTACTACCATATCAAAATGGACAGGCACTCCAGAAGATTCCTCTCCTTCCGGCTGGGAGACAGTCATTATCAGTTCCGAGCTCTGCCCTTTGGTCTCACCACAGCCCCCAGGGTGTTCACCAAATGTATGGCAGTAGTTACCTCTCACCTGAGCCGGCAAGGATTCCAGGTGTTTCCCTATCTAGACGACTGGCTCCTTACTGCTACCACCAGACATCAGCTGCTACGAGCCAGGAACTACACCATCCAAACTTGCTCCAAGCTAGGTATCACAATAAATTTCGAAAAGTCTGCATTGTCGCCTTGTCAGTCTATAATCTTTATAGGCGCAAGTTTAAGTACAAAAGACATGTCATCGAGACTCCCGTTACACAGAGTATTAGATATTCACCAACATGTACAGGTGTTATTAGAATGCAAGAAAATTCAGGCCAAATTCGTTCTAAAGACATTGGGCCTCATGGCAGCAGCGATCATACTAGTCCCCCTGGCTCGTTTCCATATGAGGATTCTTCAGTGGTTGCTTTTCACCCAATGGTCATTTCTACAACTTCCAATGTCTCACATGATTATGATTACACAGACATGCAAAGACCAGCTTGCTTGGTGGATGGTTTCCCCATCAGTACCCCAGGGCAGACCATTTGTTCTTCCTCCTCCAGTAGCCACGGTGACCATGGATGCCTCCCTGATCGGGTGGGGGGGGGGGTGGTACTTTCAGGGCAGAACAGTCCAAGGCACCTGGCAACCCCACGAATACCAGCTGAATATCAATGTCTTGGAGATGAGAGCTGTGCTTTTAGCATTTCATACGCTTCAGAACTCTCTTCCCACGGGGACCATTGCAATTCAGACAGACAATATGTCGGTAGTGTGGTACATCAACAAGCAGGGCGGAACCAAGTCTTACCCCCTATGTCGAGAAGCACTCAGACTCTGGCAATGGGCGATCTCTTCCCAGCGATTTCTGATAGCAATGCACATCCCTGGGAAGTCCAACGTTATAGCAGACAGGCTGAGCAGAGCAATTCTCATGCCTCACGAGTGGTCTCTCAATCAGACAGTGGCGGACCAAATCTTCCGCAAATGGGCTCAGCCTTGCTGTGACCTTTTCACCACCCCCTTTAACAGCAAGTGCGACAGTTTCTTTTCTCTCCTCCCTCTTCCCGGATACCCTCCCAGAGACGCTCTAATCCACAATTGGCCTCAGGGACTTCTTTATGCATTCCCTCCATTTCCCCTGATTCCCAAACTAATACAGAAAGCTACCACGCTGGGATGCAAGATGATCCTCATTGCCCCCTACTGGCCTTGACAAATTTGGTTTCCGTTCCTGCATCATCACCTCCTGGAGCAGCCCTGGACCCTGGACCCAGTACCAGACCTCCTGATCCATCAGTCGGGCGGGCTGCACCAATCCCTGCAGTCTCTCAACCTCACTGCTTGGTTGCTCCACTTCCAACCTTAGCCAGGCTTCCGGACATTTCTCAATCAGTGCGTGAAATCATCTTATCTTTGCACAAATCTACCACCAGAAAAACTTATGCTAGTAAGTGGAAATGTTTCTCTTGCTGGGCAGAGTCTAAAAACATAGATCCCTTTTCAGCCCCGGTCCACCACATTTTAGATTTCTTAGCGGAACTTTTTCAGACTGGGTCCTCCTCTGCCACCATTAGAGTTCAGTTAGCCACAATTTCAAATTTTCATACAGGCCTATCTGAAACTAGTATCACGTCCCATAAGCTTTGCAAAGCTTTTCTCAAAGGGACTACTTTACTCAGGCCACCAGTAAGAGATCCCCCGCCTCCGTGGGATCTTAATTTGATCTTAGCTTCACTAATATTGCTCCCCTTTGAACCTGCAGCTTCATGTTCCTTAAAGTTTCTTTCTTGGAAAACCCTCTTTCTTGTGGCAATTACCTCAGCCAGAAGAGTTTCCGAACTCCAGGCCCTTTGTGTTCGCCCTCCGTATTTAGTTTTCCATAATGACAGAGTTTCGCTCAGGACTAATCCCTCCTTCATTCCTAAGGTACCTTCTGAGAGTAATCTGAATCAGTCCATTGATCTTCCGGTCTTCTTCCCAAATTATTCCAACAAAGCTGAACATAAATTACATCAGTTGGATGTTCATAGACAATTACGTTTCTACTTGCATAGGACTAAATAAATTAGAAAATCAGATCAGCTCTTCCTGTCCTATGCTGAAGGTAAACAAGGTCTACCAGTGTCTAAAGTAACTATCTAGGTGGTTGACTTCTATTATTACTTTGATTTATCAATTGAGGAACAAACAGCTCCCTGCTAAACCAAAAGGCCACTCTACTAGGGCTTTAGCTACTTCTGTAGCTTTTCAGGCAAGATTACCAATGGAAACCATTTGTGCGGCAGCTACATGGGCCACTCCCCATACATTTATTTCTCATTATAAGCTGGATGTGGCCTCTAGGAGCAGAGCTGATTTTGGTTCCACTGTGCTGAAGAGTCTGTTCCGATGAGCCACCCAGGACTGAGGTGCTAGGGACGCTGTCCCAACCAGCAAGAATGAAGGCAAGATAGACAACTTAACATTAAGAAGTTATGTACCTACCATAACATTCCATGTTAGTTGTCTTCTTCTCGCCTTCTTTCTTGCATCCCACCCTCCGTCCCCCTATCCTAATAGACAGAGAAGAGTTGCCCTCTGAGTTTCTTTTAGCTGGCTGGGTCTTATCTGGTTTGTTCCCTCAACCTTTTAGCTCTGTAGCTAAACATATGCTGTTAGGACAGGTGTCCTTATATTTGTCTGTAGTTAGGTCTACCAAACGAGATCTAGGAATCTAGTGCCAAGAATTGTGGGATATGGGGAGGCCTCAAGCCAGTAAATAGCTCTCGAGCTTTAGAAGATGGCCGAGTCAGAGCCAAGGATCGGCTCCGAACCCAACCAGCAAGAAAGAAGGCGAGAAGAAGACAACTAACATGGAACGTTATGGTGGGTACATAACTTCTTATTATGATAAATATTATGGCAATGTAATGTATTTCGGTTTTGCTCTACACAGTTTCCATACATTAAAATGTTTCCATGTTACTTCTCACAAATTGCATTAGCTCTGTAAAACCAGAGTAATAAGCAAACAACAGCAGTCATTTTCCTCAACAGACTGTCCCAGCAATAATAGTTACTTGTCTGTCTACATCTCAGATGTCCACATTGCTTCACACACATTATATTAGTCTTGCAAAACCAGAATAATGAGCAAACGACATCAGATGTCACCAACTCCTAGTTAAAAAGAACTCCTAGCGCAAGAATCAAGGATAAAGGCTGGAAATCAGGCATGGATTTTTAATTAGTTAAAATTTTAAAAATGTTACTAAAATAACAAGTTTTGCATTAGCATATGTTTTCTGAAAGAGATAAATGTTGCATTCTCAAATCTGTAATTATTTAATGACTAGAACCCTCAACAATATACCAGAAAACCACAAATATTATCAAGAGCAGGAAAAAAAACTGAAACAAACACACTGACATTTTAAATCCTGATATTTTCTCATTTATCCTATCTATCCAAGATCCCCATCAACATTCTTTAGGAAGGGCATCCCACTCAGTGAAAAAAAAGTTGTTAGGATGTTTTGTGTATAACACGCACGCACACACGCACACACGCACACACACACACACACACACACACACACACACACACACACACACACACACACACACACACACACACTCACACACACACACATACACACACACACACACACACACACACACACACACACACACACACACACTTCTCTTTTTATAAAATCCCCACCTCAGTCTTTTTTCTGTATCTGTATTTTTATGAGACTCTTTACTTATCTTCCCAGGCACAGTAACCTTACTTTCTGCTGTTTTCTCCAACCATCCTGCATTCCATCTAAAACCAAAAATATGAACTTCCAACATTCTGGGACTTGTTTCTCATATACTTTTTATTTGTTCTCATATACTTTTTATTTGTTCTCTATATAAGTATTCTGTAAATATTTAATAGTCAGGCAGCCCCAAAACAAATGCAGATTTCCTGCCTCCTTCTCTAACATCTTCATTTCCTCTTCCCATATTCCAACATCTCTGCAACTGAAGTGTAGTTTTGAAATCAACCATAACATATACTGATCCCATATAACAAGCATGGCTGTTAAATTGTCTAACTTTCTCAACACCTCATTCCATTCTTCTGCAGATATAATTATATCTACCTTAGTTCACCATCTCCATCTTAACTTCTCCATCCCCTAGCCATATTTGCTGTCAACTAAATTGCAAATACCTTTCTGCATTTATGTTCTAGTTGCAAATCTCTTCCTTCATGCGCACTTTTATCTACCATTTCCTCCTGAATTGTTCACATTATACCAGCCCATACAAACCAAGCCTTAACAGCCAATTTATGTTGCATAATTTTGAACCATTCTAGTGCTGTCAGGCCAGATCTTCCCATCCCTTCCTCCCAGTTTACAAATACCTATCCATAATCCTCCTCTGTCTCATCTACTTGATATACCAAATCATCTACATTTTTCAACTAACTCCCTTCTCCATCTCCTCCATTTCAGAGGTTTACTTATATTTTAACATTGGAATTATTCCTTGAATTCAGTAATGTATACTCTTTAGATCTTTCACCTCCACATCCTTCTAGCTTCCACAACTCCCAAATTCTCTTTAACTTAGTGGTCTCCCGATGTTTGTCCTTCTCCTCTTTGCTTTCACCTTTCTGGGCTTTCTGAGCTCCAAAAACAAACACTAACATCACTGACTGCAGATAAACCTGGAAGTCAGACATTCTCCATCCTTCCTATTGTCCTCCCCAGTCTTAATCCTTCTTTTACTAATCTACATTCTTCCTATTGTCCTCCCCAGTCTTAATCCTTCTTTTACTAATCTACTTCCCTTATTATTCCATCAATAACTGTCACTATTCTTCTGTATCTTCTGAACCATGTAGAGGTACATGAACATGTATTTCACCCTCTCATCTATAGCATCATCTGCATCACATTTATTCATCTTACAAATGTATTAGAATTATTAAACCATGTACTTGACAAGTCATTAACATGGTCTAACAGCACATTACAATTTTCCTGCAGCATCTGACCTAAAGAAGGATGCATTGTGAAATCTATAAAATAATATGGTACCTTTCAATCTTTTTGTATGTCAGATGTCAGTAGATGTTCCACAATTTGAATATTTCAGGAGGGAGGAGTTTCTTTCGGAATATGTGCATTATTGTCTTCCCTCAATTGACTTATCAGTGTCATCAGATGTGTAGCTAGGGCAGGGTAAAGGGAACAGCTACCTTGGGTGCAGTGATTGGCTGATGTTGATGGAGTGCTGGTGCAGTACTGGCATTCCGTACATGTCATATAAGGATACTGGTATCATATGATGATACAGATTTGTGGTCATGGCTGAAGCATGTGTGATCTTTCAACTGTAGCAATCCACTTGTTACATTCCAAGATCAGAGCAGGGAACTGCACAAGGCGTCGGATAAACAACCTGCAATTCTGGGTGTGGTTGAGGCCTGAGTTGTGCATTGTTACCTCTCTAGAGGGAAATTACTTAGGACATGTAGGTTTAAGTCATATTCTTCTGACAAGGGATCATTGTTCTATGAGAAGTGTTTTCCTATTCAAATATTAGGAACTCTTATATCAGTACTAAATAATAGGAAAATTGTTTCCTGTAATTCTGAAGGTTTGGATGCTGCTGTTAAATATAAAACAATTAACAACAAGCAAGCTTTTACATGTTTATTAATTTAAATTCATTAACTGTGGTAGATCACTGATCCACAAGGCCCTATTTCATGTTCAGCCTGGGTGTGAGAAACCACAATAGCAAAACCTAGCAGATTAGACTGGTAGAACAATAACATTTGAGTATCAAACATTTATTATAAAAATACTTAAGCAGTCTGATACATTTGGATACTTTAAGAAATCGCGTTAAAGAAATTGGCCAACATTGCTGAAAGGGCGAAGGGAATGGGTTACTATCTCTGGGGCTTCCGCTATGAAGTGTTGGGTGATAATATTGTTGTTCAAAACATAGATCAGTGCTGATGTAGCCTAAGCTATAGGAGTCCTACCCCATTGTGACCAGCCAGCATACAAAGGTAAAAGGTGCTTTCCAAGCACTCTAACTGTAAGAAACATGAGCAGAACTCCATATAAATACAGTTGGAGTGCAAGTAGCTTCAGAGCTTTTCTACTGATGAAGAAAGCTCATTCAGTGTGCCCATGAAACTGCTGGTCTGCTAGTGAACCTTTAAACTCTGGCAAGTAAGTACCATGTTTTGAAAAACATTTCAGTAATTCTATTTTTTTTCTCAAGAAAACTTGTGTTTTTCCGACTAAAATGCATGTTTTAGCTAGGAAGCTCATTGGCAAGACTGGCTTGGCTTCATTGTCAATAAATTCCTAAAGATGTTAAAACTGAAATTTTAAAGTCTTCTTAAGATAGGAAGGTTCTCTGGCCCTTCTACAGCAGTGGTATTAAAGAAGTGTAATGAAAGGGGAAAATAAATACAAGTAGTGACTCAGATTGTTCAACCCTCCTTTTTTCCAAGGAAATAAATATTTCCTGTCCACCTTGGCTCCCCCTTTTCAATAAGCCATTTGTGCAGCAAGGTGTTGGCAAACAAGATTAAAAAAACAACGGTGGGGAGATTCAAAACAAGAAGGGAAAAGCCTCAAAAATCAAGGACAGTCCTCTCAGCTAGTATGACTGTTTGCCCACTCCCTAGTCCCACCCAGGCAACTTTGCCATCTCCCTGAGGCTTCACCTTCCTTTGTGGTACCAGATTGTTACAGACAGATGTGTTCTAAATGTAATTCAGGTGAGTTACACCTCACAGTGGGGATTCCTCCTTTCACATTGAACCAAGTTACTATTTTTCCTTCCATTCTGCACCATACCTCTCAACCTCTTAGGACAAAAAATCTGGACAAAGCCAAAAATAATTGGGGGACACAACCCCCAAAATAAGGAAAAAATTACATATTGCTCTTTTAAACTTAAAAAGTTGCTACAGTAAAAGGACTGCACTTGTTGTATTTTTTCAGACAAATAAAATATTTATTTGCAGCAATATCAGTCAGATTGGAGTTTATCATTATTAAGGTAGAGTAGTAATGTGTTGGATGTGTGGTTTGCAGATGACTGTGTTATGTGGCTTTTTAATCTTCAAAAGGACCTCCCACAAATTCTAGATGTCCTGAAGTCTTCTACCAAAGTGTCGTTTTACAAATCAGCCAAGAGAAAACATTGTTTTGTCCCATTGTTGTAGCTTGTTATTCAGTTAGAAATTGTGCTGTAGACTTATAATGAAGCATGGGTAATTGTGTTGAATATTTTGTGGCTAAAATTGAACGGTATTTTGTGGAGTTTATCAAACCTCAGGTTTCAGAGTGGAAACAATTTTGTAAAAAAGTGGAAGGCAGTACATTTGCCATTTTTCGCTTAAGTATCAATTGTAGAAATATTTATTCTCTGTACGTTTTTGCTTGTGGGAAGATTTCTCCCTAACCTTGGTTAGGACAGTGTTGTTCTGAGACTTCATAATATGCTGTTTTGATTTTTGCATTGAATATCACTTCTCTTCAAGTATCTCAAAATAAATTGGCAATATCAGTGCTTTAGGGGACTAGCGTTGTTAAATTTTAATTACATATGCAAAACCAATGACTCTCAGTATTTACAGATTAGAGTTATTCCTCATTCTGTTTAAAATTAGCTGAAAACTATAGTAATAGTTTGGGTTTTGGGTTCACAGTGAGCAAGATGATTTGGGACATGGATGAGTATGAAAGGCAATTACATATCTGGGTAAGGGGACAGTTAGACAGGGATATTAACAGTTGTACATGGAAAGGAATATGGTGCACTTAGCAGTTCACTGTGGCAGGAACTCCAATGTTTCTTCCAGACTGCATGGACCAGAGGTTCCTTTTCTGGTCAGATTTGAGTAGCAACCATAGGAATTAATTTGTTTTCTTATACATATGCTATATTTATGAAGAAAGGGTGGTTGGGGTGTTAGCAGTATTTACAGTTGCACAGAATTTTTCAGAAAATTTCATTTGTTGGAAGTACACAAATAAAGAAGACTGATCTCTTCACTGCGATTGGTCTCACAACTTTATAATATAATACAATGTAAATGTATTGATACAAAATGTAGGCTACCAGTTGTGGAGTAGGTCCACTTATAGGCTCTCTAATCCCAGTGGAGTTCCTGGCTTTTGCTGGGACCAAGAAGGTAAAGGAAAAGCTTCTTTATTTAAAGACGTTCACTGTTGTATTCCAGTAGGTATTTTATAGGTGGATAGCTAACCAGAATAGAATGTACACATTCTCAAAATCAAGCAATAAAAACACGAAGCAATCCTTCTTTGAGCTTTAAGTTGTCCAGTCTACTCTTGCCCGTGTCTATAAGCCATGGTGCAGCCATTGCAGTGGTGCAAAAGTGCTGTTTTGCATCCTGGGCAAGCAGTGCTGTCATTCTGCTACTGATGTGATCTTTAGATCTGCTTCCTCAGGATTACAATGAGTTGACTTATTCCTGCAACAGTACCTTTATATCTGGTGGAGTATCCCATATGTAGATAATAAGACCACTCTGTATAATTGTCTTTAAAGCTGGCAGCTCTTTTATAAATGAAGTGTTGGTTATCTAGGTATGTAATGCACACCTGCTGTTATCTTGGTGCACAGCAATGTATCGGTTCTGAAACACTAATGTGATCTTATATTTGACTTGCTTGTTGACCTTTTCCACACATTTGACCTTTCACTAGTTCTGTACAGTACAACCTACATTCTCAATCTCACCCAGAGTGATAAAACTGGCTGTACCAAATAGTGTGTACATTGCATTATATAAATTAAATGTGTATTAACTGCTGTCAAAAATTGTAATGTGAAAGCACAGTCTAACGTTAAAACACTTACATCATCATGGTATTTGCTGTTTTCAGATTAATGCAGCATGGTTATGATAAAGCCTCTGCAGGTTTACTACTGTCCAGAAGGAATCTGAGATGGGTTATAACTGACATAGGTTCATAGGGTGATACTAGATTATTGGCCTAGAGGCCCTTATAAGCCTAGTTGAGAATTTCACCCATGTTCCCAGAAAGTCAGCACCTGTTTCCCCTATCCCACCCCATAGGTGGGATCTCAGGGGTGTATTTTCTGTTTCCTATCCAGTCATCCAGGTTCCTGTTAAAGATGCCTAGAGAGGTACTCTTCTTGACATGTGGAGGGAATCTATTCCAAGGATGAGGGAGTTTTTGGGATACAAATCTATCCTGCCAACAAGTTCAATTAATGTCACAGACCAGGTTGAGGCCTTGCGTGTGGGTTGCGCGAGTAGAGTTTGACTTATGGATATGCAAGACCTCCATCAAGGCTGGGTCTGAGATGGCCTTGTATGCCAGACACAGGTCACCTCTGGCGTTTATATTTTATGGCAACTCTGCCTGTTACCAAACTAGCTAGGGCATCTAATAATTTTGGAAGAGTCCAAACTTGGTCATAGGGATTCTACTGAAGATTATCAGTGTGCTTAGGGTTAATTCCAAGATACAGCCTATGCTTACAGAAGCTGTGAACCATTTCATAATGAAACAATGCCTATGTACTCTTTTGCTACTGCATAAACTAGCTGAATGCAATTCATTATGCAGTCGCTTATTTTTGTTATTGTTATCACTATGTCTGTACTGTATATCTAACTATTATGTTAGTTGCTATGAATGTAAAAGAGAGAATATGAATGCAAAAGAGAGTAAAATCCCATGAGTGGAGGAGCTCCCTGGTCAGCCTCAGTAAGAAGCTGAGATCCCATATAAGATCCTCCAAAGCTAGCTACAAAAACAAAATCGCTACTGATTCTAAGGACAACCACAAAGCATTCTATAGCTATGTCAAGAATCTCAATGGCAATACCCAGATCTGCTCTGAGTTACAGCACAACGGCACGAAAATTACAGAACCAGCTGACAGGTTCAGTGCTAACTCCCCCACCCCCACCCCCTAAAGGGCCCATATCTATACAGGAAGAATGCAGAGTCCCTGTAATCACAACTAAGTAGGTAAAAGCTGCACTCTCTAAAGCCAAAAACACAGCATCCATGGGACCGGACAACATCCCAGGCTGCATTTTACATGAACTTCAGAACGAACTGGCTCCCCCACCTAAGCACCATGTTCGCTCATAGCCTCACATCAGGCTTTGTGCCCACTGAATGGCATACAGCAACAGTTATCCCACTCCACAAAGGGGGAGCCACCACTGATCCCAGGAACTATTGCCCTATTAGCCTGATGAGCCTGGTCTGCAAGGCCATGGAATGTATCATCATGGAACTCATAAACAAAGACGTTGGTAACCTCCAAACTCTGGATCCCACCCAGTTTGGGTTTGTGAAAGGCAGATCATGCCTCCTAAACCTGATCAACTTCTTTGAGGCAGTCACCAAAGCTGTAGATCAGGGTAAGGTGGTTCACACAGCCTATCTTGACCTTGCCAAGGCTTTCGACACAATCCTCCATTCTGGAATTATAGCTAAACTCACTAAACTAGATATAAATCCCTACGTCACAAGATGGGTTGGCAACTGGCTCAGTAACAAAACCCACACTGTAAAAATTGCACACTCCAAATCTGACCTCAAACCAGTGGCAAGTGAAGTACCACAGGGTTCAGTCCTGTGACCTCTCCTGTTTGGTATCTACTTCTCTGAAGTACAGGCTAACACAGAAGGCCTCTGGCTAATGAAGTTCGTAGATGACTGAAAACTAGGAACCATAGTCGAGTCCCCAAATGATGTGGAAATCCTACAGAAGGGTCTCGCTGAGACAGATGCCTTGTGTTAGAGCCATGGCCTCAAGCTCAATGCCAAAAAGTGCATTGTCATCCCTTTTGGTAAAAATTCTGTACCCATGATTTACTACATAGACAGCAGTCTACTTAACACTGAATGTGTGATAAGAGACCTTGGGACCCAGGTGGACAGTAGTCTGTCCTTTGGTAGTCACATTGCCACAGTAGTCAGGAAGTCCTTCTATGTGGCACACCTCATCATAAAAGGGTTCTCATCCAGGAAAAGAGGTCATTGTTCCCCTCTACTCGACACTCATTAGACCCATTATAGAGTACAACGCCCCTTTTGGAATGTACCTCACAAGACATCTGCAGCAGCTGGAAAGGCCACAGAAGTACCTCACAAAGAGGATTACTGGCCTCTAACAGATGCCCTACACTGACCGTCTCAAAAAACTCCAGCTTTACTCTGTAGCATATCGCCTACTCAGAGGTGATCTCTGCCTAACATATAAAGCTATGTCAAACCCAGAGCTGTTGGACATGCTACACCTAAAGTAATCCTAATCCCTCCGATCTACACGTTCTAGGGACCTAAGCGGATCCAGTGTCTGTCGGCCTGGGGTGACATGCTTGACAAGCCCCGTTGCTTCGCAAGAGACGGCTTGCACCTGTCACCCCAAAGCTTTCGAATACTGGCCAAGGCTCTTGCTGCCCCCATAGTGCCTTTTTTAGGCAAGGCTCAAAAGTCAAACCCACCTCCGTAAACAGCACAATTAACAAAAAACTGAGGGTTATGCTACTCAACGCCAGGAGTTTAAATCTCAAAATGCACGCGCTCGAAGCACTCCTCAGTATGAATATCTGTGCAGTAACTGAAACCTGGTTCAAGGCTCCAGAGAGCACCCCAGCACTACCAGGCTACAACTCATACCACACATTTTGGCCACAGAACACGGACCGAAACATAAAAGGAGAGGGTGTATCCATATTCATCAAGGATACCTACACCTCCAGGTTAGTGGTGATGCATAATACCTCTGAGGTCATCCATGTACAACTAACATCGGGCAAATCTGTAATGCAAATTGTGGCCTGCTACAGATCACCCTCCATGACCCAGGACCACCACAACACCTTTCTAGAGACACTGGAAAACATGAAGGTCCTACCAAATACCCTGATATTGAGCGATTTCAATTACCCTACCATTCACTGGGAAAACTACTCAAGTACAAATTCCCAGGCCCAGCACTTCCTGGAATTCATCAACTCAAATGCCCTGGATCAGCTGGTAAACTCCCCTACCAGAGGTGAAAACATATTGGACCTGGTCATCACCAACATGGCCAATAGGTGTTCCACACCTGAGGTCAGCCAGTCACTGGTTAGATCAGACCATAAACTAATCACTCTGGATGTCCCCACCCCACCACCACCCCCAACTAAGGAAACCACAGTAAAAGACTTTTCTAAAGCAAACTTCACCTTACTTAAGACAGAGGTGGTAAGTTTCACAGCTCCAACGCTAAAGGATAACACTGCCCAATATGCAGAAACCTTTACAAATGCACTCTATGAGCATCTACAAGGATGCATGGATCGTGCCATCCCTAGCAAAACCAAGACTCACTCCTCTAAGAGAAGGAAACCAGTTTGGTGGATCCCTGCAATAAACAGGCTATACAATAGAAGGAGGAAACTAGTTCAGAAAAAAAGCAAATCCCAAGAAGGAAAGACATCCTTGATCAGTATCAGTAAGAAACTGAGGTCCCTCATGAAATCATCCAAGGCTAACTTCGAAAGAAAAATAGCCAAGGATTCAAAAGATAACCACAAAGCCTTCTTTAGCTATGTTAAGAATCTAAGTGGCAACTTGCAGATTTGCACTGCACTAGTGCAAAATAGCATAAAATATACTGAACCTACTGATATTGCCAACATCCTGGCAGATAGATTCATTGCATACTTCACCCCCCCTCTCACCTCCAAAAGGGCCCCCAACAATACTGGAAAAGTGTAGTGTCCCAAAAAGTCACAGATGCACAGGTGAAAACAGCCCTTTCAAAAGCAAAATGCACAGCATCAATGGGACCAGATGGTGTCCCAGGCTGCGTCTTGCATGAACTGCAGAACGAACTAACCCCCCCCACCTAAACACACTGTTCAACTTCAGCCTCTCCACAGGCTACGTGCCCAAAGAATGGTGCACAGCAATAGTTATTCCTCTACACAAAGGAGGGGCTACAACTGACCCTGGTAACTATCTACTATAAGTATATATATAAGATGACTATAAGCCTGACTAGCCTGGTCTGCAAGGCTATGGAGCGCATCATCATAGAACTCATTAACAAAGACATTGGGAACCTCCAAACACTTGACCCGACCCAGTTCAGCTTTGTTAAGGGCAGATCATGCCTACTAAACCTGGTTGACTTCTTCGAGACAGTCACCAAGGCCATAGACGAGGGAAAGGTGGTTTACACAGCCTACCTTGACCTCGCCAAGGCTTTCGACACCATTCCTCACTCTGGTATTACAGAAAAACTCACCAGCCTGAACATAAACCCCTGCGTCACAAGATGGGTTGCCAACTGGCTTACAGACAGAACTCACACGGTAAGAATAGCGGGCCCCAGGTCCGACTCTAAACCAGTCACAAGTGGTGTCCCACAAGGCTCGGTCCTGGGACCCTTACTGTTCGGCATATACTTCTCAGAAGTACAGGCAAATACAGGAGGACTATGGCTAACCAAATTCGCCAATGACTGCAAACTGGGAGCTATAATTGACTCTCCGGCTGACACGGACATCCTCCAAAAGGGCCTTACTGAGACGGACACCTGGTGTCAAAGTCATGGCCTCAAGTTAAATGCCAAAAAATGCATAGTCATCCTGTTTGGGAAAAACAAATTACCCACTAATTGCCACATAGGTAGCAGCCCCCTTAATACAGAAGAAGTAATAAGAGATCTGGGGACCCAGGTAGATAGTAATCTCTCCTTTGACAATCATATTGCAAAGTAGTTAGGAAATCCTTCTATGTGGCCCATCTAATTAGTAAAGGGTTTACATCTAGAAATAAAGAGGTTATAGTGCCCCTCTACTCATCACTCATTAGACCCATCATAGAGTACAATGCCCCATTTGGAATGTACCTCACAAGACACTTCCAACAGCTGGAAAGACCACAAAAGAACCACACCAAGAGGATTACTGATCTCAAACATATGTCCTATGCAGCGTGACTGAAAAAACTCCGGCTGTACTCAGTGGCATATCACTTACTCAGAGGTGATCTCTGCCTGACTTACAAAGCCATGTCCAACTCAAAATTGATGGACATGCTCCACCTAAAGAAATCCAAGTCACTGCAAGCCACGTGCTCTAGTGAGCTAAACCTCGCCACAACAATAAATAGAACATGCTGGAGGGATAGATTCCTGTCACAGAGACTCCCCATGCTTTGGAACAAAATTCCAAGTTACATCAGACAGAGCCCCTCACTAACACTCTTCAAGAGAAACCTTGACGAGTGAATGGGTAACAGAAAATACACCACTGGGATGACTTCATTGGCTCTGCTTGACAGAGGATCAGTTAATTAATCAATGGGGTGGTGAAAGCCGACACACTCTGGCTAGGCTTATAAATGCCCTTGGGCAGATAGCCTAGTACCTACCTATGAACCTAAACCTTGTAACCACTATAAACAGAGACTTCTCATACTCTGGAACAGGCTACCCATCTATGTCAAGCAAAGTTTTTCATTAGCACTCTTCAAGAAAAATCTTGATGAGTGGATGAGAAATACGAAATACACCCAGGGATCACTTCTGTGTCTCTGCTCGACAGTGGCACAGGAAAATAACTTTATTGGGTGGAGTAAGCTAGGGAACCGAACCTATGAACCTATGAATGTATTACCTATTATGTTTTGGTGTGTGATTTGGTGCTCAGTTCTGTTGTGTATGCTAAATGGCCCAAGTAATTGCTGAAATGGGTCCGTGGCAAAGATCATTTACCCAATTAACAAATGTTAAATAAAATAAAAATGAAATACTGTGTGTCACATTCCAAAAACAAGCAACATAAAATTTGATTCTGGTTTTAGCTTCCAAAGGAGTGCAGTGATAAAATAAAACTTTACTAAAAGAGAACTGTTTTTCATTCTATGTGTCCATTCTATACTGAGCTTTATTATATAATAAATATAAAATAAGGCACTTCTAACTGTTTTCCCTCTTTCTTGCAGTGCAGTTAGTGATTTCCAGGTTGATGATAAAACAAAGGCCTTGGTAAAATACAATGGAAATATCACTTGGATGCCACCAGCTATTTTCAAGAGTTCCTGTAAAATTGATGTGACCTATTTTCCTTTTGATTACCAAAACTGTACAATGAAGTTTGGTTCTTGGACTTACGATAAGGCCAAAATTGAACTAGAAATGATAGGATCAAAAATCAATCTGAAAGACTTCTGGGAAAGTGGAGAGTGGGTAATTATTGATGCTCCGGGATATAAACATGACAAAAAGTATAACTGCTGTGAAGAGATTTACCAGGATATTACTTACTCTGTCTATATCAGACGTTTACCATTATTTTACACCATAAACATGATAATTCCATGTCTTTTGATCTCCTTCTTGACTGTATTGGTCTTCTATCTACCATCTGACTGTGGAGAGAAGGTAACGTTGTGCATATCTGTCTTACTGTCCCTCACTGTGTTCCTGCTTGTAATTACAGAGACCATACCCTCTACATCACTGGTAATTCCTCTCATTGGTGAGTACTTGCTGTTCACTATGATTTTTGTGACCCTCTCTATTGTCATAACTGTGTTTGTTCTGAATGTGCATTACAGGACACCAAAGACCCATACCATGCCTCACTGGGTGAGGTCTGTTTTCCTAAACTTACTACCAAAGGTAATGTTCATGAAAAGACCAGCAAGAGAACCAGAGAAATCCCACAAAAGCAAACAGTATAACAACACTGAGCTATCACATGTGAACAGCTTCACTGGTTCAGAAAGCAGATGTGCCAGAGATGGATTTTTCTGCCAGGACTTTCGATGTAACTACTGTCGGCAGCAGCTAGTAAAGCTGTCTGTTAGTGGTTCCAGCTTGCTAAAGACATCAAGCAGTGATTCTCTCGATGGGCTGCTTTCTTCATCACCTTTGTCACCAGAAATAAAGGAAGCCATTGAAAGTGTTAAATACATTGCTGAGAATATGAGGCTAAACAATGAGGCTAAAGAGGTAAGACTGAAACTTGTTTTAAAAGGCGAAAATGTAAAACTAAATAATGACCGGAAAAACCTTTATGGCAAGTACTGACTACTAAGGGAGTCCAGGGTGGAAGGGAACCTCAGAATTAATATCTGCAAGGTTTTCTTCCATTTAACAGTCCAACATGGTACTGCTGTAAAGGAATTGACACATGGCTATTATATTTAGTGTTGTATGTTCATCATTTGTTAGGGCAGTAAAGTACACAAATGCACACAAGGATTGAGGAAAAAGTAACAGTATATGTCCCAGAGTGTGCACCCTTTTATACAAGTGCAGAACTTTTCAACACCAGGGAGGGGTGGAACGTCAGTTTGTTGCAACGGAATGGATTATACTAAATATTTATTATTTTACATTTTGGTGGCCTCTTGTTAGTATAAAGAATGGGAGTTACTTTAAGTAAAACATACACAGTGAAAGAGTTTTAGACCTGCAACTTTTAGGTTTGCATAAGTCATTAAGAATCCTTCTCTGGAACAGCTTTTCAGCACCATCAACCAAACAAAGCAGTAATGAAGGACACATGTTTTTTCTTCATTTGGAGCTGTAGTAGTTTGCAGTAGCAGGCTAGCTGAATTAAAATCTCATAACCAGACCAAGCAAGCAGGTCCTCATACTGTGCTGCATAACTAATTAAGTGCAAGTTAATACATTCACACCTGTGCATGCACTTCTTTCATCTTATTATTTGCATTTATTTATGCTTTGATAACCAGGTTAATCCAACCAGGCTGGTGACCTGTTTGCAAGGAATCCACAAGGTGATATTCATACTGACCAGGGAAATTTAATCAGGCCACTAGGGTACCCCCCCCCCTACTTTTTTTTTGATAAGTGCCATGGGATCTGTTACATTCACCTGACCTACCAACAACACAGATAGATGAGATTTCAGTGTAACAGCTCTTCAGAAGAACTGCACATTCATGGGTACAGTACCCCAAATTATGTATTTCAGTATAGGTAATGGAAATTTGAGTGCACTAAAGAGGGGTGGGAACAGAACCCGGAGCCTTTGAATCTTCCAGCGCCAAAGGCAGCTGAGGTACCTGTTAAGCCACTTACACATCAGAGCTAACAAGGGAGGTTAAAAGGAAAACTATTTAGAGGGAGGTTGGTTGCAAACTATTGCTGTGTGAGATCAAGTATGTTGAGCTTAAATGCAGGGAATGGAAACCTCTTAGGGGACTGGAAGTGGACACTTCTGGGATTACAGGATTACAAAGACTTAAACTAATGAGAAAAGGTGTGGGACATATTTATACCTGAGCAGAAGGTAAGCAGAAAATACTGAATCAGTCTACATGAGAAAGTAATCAGAACTGAGATCAGAAAAGGTGACGGAAGAACCAGTCAAACAGAGCTCCATAGTGATCAGCGTGTAAAATGAGGGAAAAGAAGGCTGGAGGAGTCATATTTTATGTCACTCTCCTGCTGTACTGCAGTAGCAGTGCATAGCTCATGCACAAAGCATAGACATGAGAAGGAAAAATAAACAGACTGATAAGTGGACTTGCATCTACTGGAAGCATATAGCAAAGTATTCCTGGATGCATTACTGCTACAAAGTAAAAATGGGTCTGGGAGATGCTCTGTAGAGGGAAGTATACAATATCTGATGCTACACGTGCAAGCAGATGGGATTTTAATCATATCTATATAACATTCATAATGAAAATAAAGAGGAGCATTTCACTGATCATTTGTTTAACAGGCAAACATTGTAGTGCTAAGTATGAAAAGGCACAAGAAACTGGAAATTAGCTTCTGCTCATTTCGGCAGAAACATTTTTGGCTGTAATCTGCAAAATCATCAGAACTGCAACAAAGGAAACATGAAACAGCAGTCAGAAGGCATGTCTTGTATGAGGATTGCCTAAATAATGTGTGAGAAACTAAGCTAATAAACAATGACTATGATAACACGGGGTCTAATCAATGAACATGTGTAGGACTATTTTACAGTAACACAGGATATGAAAATAATTTAAAGGCAATATAAAATGATTTCTGATTATCACAAGAGGATAAGAAATAAATCCCAGAAAAAAAATATACAGGTATTTGTTTTATTTTATTTTTTCCTTTTTATCAGCAAGTAATAGAACAGATTATACAGTATGACTGACTGCATGAAAGGTTTTCATGTTTTGTCTGGAGGAAATTAAAAATGATTTTCACAATAAAGTAGCTGGTCAGTGATATGCAGAGAGGCAATTTACATGCATTTGTTTTGCTTATTATAATGACATTTAATAGTGAATATGCTGCAAGCCATAGAGAGCAGAAACAAACCTAAAATGGTACGCCACCATGGTAATGCTAGTGTCTTTGATATTATCATTGAAGAGTGGTCAATTTACATTGAGAAAGTGGAAGTTTCCTTTAAATGACACAGAAAGCAAACAGAATGTTTTAGTTTTTCTTAATGTGACTGGGACCAAAATGTTCAACCTGTTGCTCAATTTAATGACACCAGAAAAACCTTCAGGGAAAAAAAAACATTTAGGAGTGATGTGTTACACTGAGGAACTGCAGCAAGAGACTTGAATTTATTACTTGGAGAATATGAATCCTCTGAGACCACATTTAAGTTTCATGGCTTAAGCTAAGGGTTTAGTTACTAGTGGAACTGTCTAGGAAGAGCCCCCCTTCCATTATTCCCTGCCTAAATGTAAATCATTAGACACATCATGAAGGTTTCAATTCTACAGCACAGTCGGACAGAGCAGGAGTGGAGAATGCTACATGAATACTGCCAGTAGGCGGCTGGACTGTAATGAAGCCCATGAAGAGTGACAGCAGTATGCTCTGCTTAGTCCACTTGAGGTCCTTAGCCCCTTAAAAGTATGTCTGTATTTTTTAGTGGATACATATTGTAGGGTATAGTCCTTGCAGTGTCTGGAGATGATTAAGCAAAGAAGGTATCGGCAACAAGGTGAGTAGTCAACACCCAAAATATCTAGCTATTTAGAGCTGATTTATTACTGTCTACTCCAAATTTACCTACCTATAGCCAGTCTGAACCATGGCATAAAAATAAATGGCAGTTACAACTAAAAGTGAAATTAAAATGGGTTAGTAAACAAGTAAATGAAAGTCTTTTTAGTTATTTATGATGTTGAACAGGTTTTATTTTTATTTTCTTAACTATGTAAGTGAACTGGTTGAAGGAATCCTTTTCAGTCACGACTGTAGCTGAAGGACAAGTAGAACAGACAGACAAAATGTAAAAAATGGATTTATAGCAGTAAACTGAATTAACAGTGATAAGCTGTAGTATATGCATAACTATCAGCAGTAAAATGAGATGGATAAAATATCAAATGTGATATTATTTGCAAAATAAAAGCATAAACTTAATTGAGTCAGACTTCAATTTAAGTCCCCTTCAATAAGCACATCACACCGAATGACATTTGACGACCTTTATTAAAACCCCAGTAACATAGCTTTGATCACCAAAATTTATTAATTACAACTGGACATAGTATAGTTGATTCTAAACACAGCATAAACATCCTTGTAATGTTAATCAGGGCAGCGTACCTTCTCATCCTGCCCCAGTAAGCAGCGTCCATACCTCTGCTCACTTACTTTACTTATGAAGCAGCGTCCAAGACTCACTTCATATCCCATTCATTGAATTTCCCATCCCACCAAATAATTCAGGACGACATGACCTTACTCATCCTGACTGAGTAAGCAGCGTCCATACCTCTGCTCACTTACTTTACTTATGAAGCAGCGTCCAAGACTCACTTCATATCCCATTCATTGAATTTCCCATCCCACCAAATAATTCAGGACGACATGACCTCACTCATCCTGACTGAGTAAGCAGCGTCCATACCTCTGCTCACTTACTTTACTTATGAAGCAGCGTCCAAGACTCACTTCATATCCCATTCATTGAATTTCCCATCCCACCAAATAATTCAGGACGACATGACCTCACTCATCCTGACTGAGTAAGCAGCGTCCGTACCTGCACTTGCTTACTTTACTTAAGAAGCAGCGTCCCATCTCACCTCGTACACCATTCATTGAATTACTTTCCAACCAAATAAGCAGCATCCTTACCTCAGCTTGCTTATCTATTCAGCAAGCTTCCTCCAGCTGCTCATTTTCATTTCCCCAAATCCTTGAAATGAACGTCCAGACACTAGAAGGGGAACAGAAGGGGGAAAGCCTGTCCCTCTTCTACGTCAACCAGCCTGACTAGGCTGTTCCCCCTCCCTTCTACCCAAAATTGTTCAACCAACTACCTCCTATAAAAGGAAGTTAAGTCAAACATCATTCGGTGCACCCATCATCTGTAAAGTACATTAGAACCCTGTCATCAACCCCATGCCTTGACATATCAGCACTGAGACACGCCTTAATGAAACTAAATAAAGTAGGATAACCCGTGACCTCCCCATACCACACTGGAACATCCACTCCAAGAGAATACATTCCCTTTTAGTCCACTCCCTTCAAGCCACTAACCATGACTCAACCTTTCCAGAAAGACAACCTATAGCCATAACAAATGCCACAGAAACTATAACCCCTTGAACTCAAATCTGCACCCAGTCAAAGAAAACCCATCTTACCGTATACGTCTGTCCCTCTACCCACTTAACCCAAGCCGACCCATCAAACCACTGAAACCCACCCAAGTCACGATAGCACAATAATATGTTCCTGATTAAGGTGCTGATTGCTAGAAACAGCTAACATCTGCATAACCTTAAACACCCCCCAAATCAGTACCTGCTAAAGCCCTTCCTGGCTATACCCTAGTCACAACTAAAAGAAATAGGACCTGGCCGACTTTTGCACAACTCCAAAACATGCCTTGCTTAAACCCTCTATCACCGATGTAACAATGCACCCTGCTCCCACAATATACCCAAAGCACTTGCTATGCTTCCAGCAACCCTACTTATCAAATTCCCTCAAGCATAAAGAAATGGTTCTTGTGGTACTCCTTCTAAACCCTAACCTAGTATGTAACATCACCAGTCGCTACCACACCCTATGAAGCATAACAACTTTCCATCACCAGATCAGATCATGGGCCCTCTACCAACACAGTGACTTGCATTGATAACTGTAAATGCACCCCAAAACTCCACCCAATTCTGACATGCCTACCTGCGTACTTACCATGTTAAAATTACCAGAAACCTCGTTACCCGACAATCCCAAAACCAACCCAACCTCAGCTGTTAAATCCATCCCTCCTAGGTTCTACCCCAAAATTCCCTTTACTGCTAACTAAACACCTGCTATACCATGCCCCTAATTTGCCTCGAGCATCCCTGAAGCCACAGCAATCTTAAACCATACAAACTTACTCGCCTGAATGAGCACCAGGAATCATGTCATTACCTGCAACCACACTGCTTTCCAAGCCAATGTCCAGAACCTCCAACAGCAGCATCCTCTGTCCCTTCCACTTCCTTAGGCCCACCAGCTGATACATACAGTGTCCTTCACCATCTCTACCAGACATTTTGCACCTCCATCTGCAATCACACTGCTTTACATGCCAATGTCCAGAACCTCCAACAGCAGCATCCTTTGGGCCCACCAGCTGGTACAAAGTGTGTCCTTTGCCATCTCTTCCAGAAATTCTGTTCCTACATCTGCAAAAGAAAATAAATTAAGCACCTTGCTCTCATGAAAATTGCAATGCTTCTAGATATCAATCACCATCCACCCCATTATGGATCGCCAAGGCTTTCGACACTATCCCTCATTCTGGAATTATAGCTAAACTCACTAAACTAGGTATAAATACCTACGTCACAAGATGGGTTGCCAACTGGCTCATTGACAGAACCCACACTATAAAAGTTGCAGACTCCAAATCTGACCTCAAAGCAGTGACAAGTGGAGTACCACAGGGTTCCGTCCTGGGACCTCTCCTGTTTGGTATCCACTTCTCTGAAGTACAGGCTAACACAGAAGGCCTCCGGCTAATGAAGTTCGCAGATGACTGCAAACTTGGAGCCATAGTCAAGTCCCCAAATGATGTGGACATCCTACAGAAGGGCCTCACTGAGACAGATGCCTGGTGTCAGAGCCATGGCCTCAAGCTCAATGCCAAAAAGTGCAGTGTCATCCCCTTTGGTAAAAACTTTGTACCCATGAACTACCACATAGGCAGCAATCTACTTAACACCAAATGTGTTATAAGAGACCTTGGGACCCAGGTGGACAGTAGTCTCTCATTTGATAGTCATATCGCCACAGTAGTCAGGAAGTCCTTCTACATGGCACACCTCATCATAAAAGGGTTCTCATCCAGGAAAAAAGAGGTCATTGTTCCCCTCTACTCATCACTCATTAGACCCATTATAGAGTACAACGCCCCTTTTGGAATGTACCTCACAAGACATTTGCAGCAGCTGGAAAGGCCACAGAAGTACCTCGCAAAGAGGATTACTGGCCTCAAACAAATGCCCTACACTGACCGCCTCAAAAAACTCCAGCTTTACTCCATAGCATATCGCCTACTCTGAGGTGATCTCTGCCTAACATATAAAGCTATGTCAAACCCAGAGCTGTTGGACATGCTACACCTAAAGAAATCCCAATCCCTCCGAGCTACACGCTCTAGGGTCCTAAACCTTGTCACCACAATAAACAGGACATGCTGGATGGATAGATTCCTGTCCCAGAGACTTCCTATACTCTGGAACAAGCTACCCATCTATGTCAAGCAAAGTTCTTCATTAGCACTCTTCAAGAAAAATCTTGATGAGTGGATGGGAAATAGGAAATACACCCCGGGGATCACTTCTGTGTCTCTGTTGGACAGTGGCACAGGAAAATAACTTTCTTGGGTGGCATAAACTATGGAACCTTGCCGGCAAGGCTTACATAGGCCCTTGGGCCGATAGCCTAGTACCTACCTATGAACCTATGAACCAATCATATGCCCAGGCACCATGGTAACAACTGATTCACTGCCAGGAACATTTGGTCAGTCAAACTGCAACACCAGTGCTTCCAAAACCCCCACATTCTATGAACACAGTTAGCACAATAAAATAAAGATAAGAATCAACCCCCTAGCCTGTGTGTATGAAGCTAGCTGACCAATCTGGGGATGCTGTAGCCAACTTTCAGCCATAAAAGGGGCCCTCAAACTACTGTCATTATAAACCACCAATATCTGTATTTAACTATTGCTGCCACTAAATGAACTCCATATATACCACATCTGATTGTAATAAAATTGTTAAGTATAGCCTTCCAATTTGCTTACACAAATGGCAATACCCCTTCCCATGTGATCATCAGTGCCTTACTACCCAAGCCCAGCCTGGTTGCACATTCATTATGAATAGTCAACCCCTGTAACCATCCAACTACCCTCAACTCCCCCCATTTTGGAGTTGGGGTCAATGTGTCACTTCCACAATCCTCTCACCCCAAAGTTTACACCACCAGTAAACTAACACTGCCACGGTATCTCACCGTTATCATGCACCAGCACCTACCTCCAAGCTGGGAATTAGCTGTCTTATTTTAATAGAGCTGTCCTTCCGATGTTCGATCCTAAACTGCAGCAATCTACTAATCATAACACATTTATGATGTTCTAGGGACTGGTAAAGAATGCAGCATAAATTCCTGCAAATGCTATACATTTATAATATAGGGTGTTATCTTAAAGGACAACAATGATATTCTATTAATAAATGCTCAACTTCTCTGTCATTTCTCTCCCTATGTACTATACCTGCCATGAATAGAACAATACAGCATGTAGAGTATTTTAAATCAACTGCTTCTCTCCACTAAAACAGTACCTTACTGTACTGCGGTGCAAACAAAACCACAATTCATTCCATGCTGGACCCGATCAACATGCAAATTCTGGACAAACCTGACAGAAATATGCGGAGGGGAAAAGGTCCCAATCAAAGGACAAAGTGAAATCTTGCAATTTTAACATAAGCCGCTGCTAGATTAACCTGACTGATGTTAACGTGCATTTTTCCTCAGGATCTGAAGTCTGAACATGAGTATAACACTATATCTAGTAACCTCAATACTCATATTAACCCAGTGAGGAATGACATCACAGAAAAAGCAAGCATGTGTCTAGGCAACAGCAACCCCCAAAAGGAGCCGCAAATTATGTCACCTCCAAGGAACCTGTGCCAGCAAGACTGCTTATATTTACAGGAGGTCTTGGGGTTAATCACCCTCAACCCTATGAACCATTCCAAACTTATGCAATTACCCCTTGTAAGCATCAAACCCTACACATTGTGTTTGCAAGCCATACACCTACCCTTGTGAGCCATTTTAGAATTAGCCAGTTACTCCTTGAAAAAATCAAGCCCCACACACAGTGGCTGTAAGGCAAGCACCTTAACCATTATGCTATCTTTACACCTTCCTATGGTAGGCAGATCAAATATTCCCTGAAGAGCTGAAAACTAAAATTACATAGACATTACTGCAATTCGCTTGTGTTCACTAACCATTTCTACACTCATTCTGATTACCCCCCCCCCTTTTTTTTAAATATATATAATCTAAATGTTGGTAGCCTTATTAGCATTCGCTGCTGCAACTGCATGATTGATGACCATTACTAACTGGTGTCTCGCAGCCCACGAAACACCTACATACATCTCAGAGAACTATCTAGACAAAGCCCAAAACAATGGGGACAAAGGCCCATAATAGGGACAAACTCCAAGCGTTGCTTCTATAAACTCAGAAAGCCACTAAAAGAAAATGATTTGAGCCAGCCTGCATCATCTGAAGGAGATGAAGTCTGAAACTGAAATATACGTCATTATTTGGTCATTTAGTGACTTAAATCATCTGTTATTAGCCAGAAAACCACAGATCATATGAGGAACAGCCCAAACACTGGAGGCAGAATTCTGGACCTTCTGTGGAAATCTGTACAGTTGAGAGGTATGCTTAGTTGCCCTTTACCCACAACAAACAGCACCACACAATCAGTCAAAGTGGGAGGGAGCACATTGAATTACCTCATAAAACAAAATGAGCGGTCTAATTCCTAAAACATTCCCAAAAATGAGGACCTGCTGCACCCAGTGTTAAGTGCACCACCATTCTCCAGTGCGAACGTAAACTGACATTTTACTGAGTCACAATCTGACTACTTCACTGATCTAATGTTATATTATACTACAAAACCAGGATGTGGTGCTCATGTGTAAATCTGTGCAGAACTGCGAGTGGAGAGAAAAAAAAATTAGCACGGCAAACAGGTGGGGAAAATGGACAGGAAGTCAGCTTTTCAACCGAATGGGTGTCCGTCAGTTTCTTGACTGGCCAAGTACCAAGCAATGTTATCACAAATAGGAAGAGTAAAATGCAAAGGAAAGCTACTATTCCGTGATCAAGTGTGGCTGTCAGATATCCCCCAACACTGCACAAACTGCTGTCACTGAGGAAGACGCACCATTTGCTCATATCTCCATACCCACGGTGCTGTTTGCACTCCCCAACTGCTGCAAATAACCACCTCAACATGGCAGCACAACCTCTGTCAAGGAAAAAACACTCTCCCCAAAAGCCCGTACCTCCAAAACCTTGACTCGCTCCACTCTTTTTGCTTTTCTCCTCCTTGGTGTCATGAGAAACACTGGAACTGTGAGGCAGAAGGGCAGATAACCAAATAGTAAAACAGGCACGGCCCGCGAACAACAAACCACCACCAATCCATGTAGACACCAGGAAAAGCCCACAAAAGAGTAACCACCGATTAATCCAACTTAAGCAAATGCAGATGAAAACACTTGCCCATCCAGGCAGCCAAGTGAAAAATGCCAACCAGGCCTGTAAATCAAACAAGTCCACAGTAACCACTGCGCTCCAAAACCATACAACTGAGAGGCCTGACAAAACCTCACCTACAGAAAAATGCCTTCACTCAAATCCCCATAATGAAAAGAAAGTCTGGATCCCTTTTTTTTTTTTTTTTTTCAAACAGAGAAAAGGGAAGGAGATGGACCGACCTGAATTAACAACTACCTAGCACTAACCCCATACACTGAACAGAGCCGTGCCCCATCTAAGCCCACAAAGATCATGTCCCACAACGTATTAATGCCCAAAGTAAAACAAACCTTCAATTTACGCAACCTACTCCATCAATATCCCCACTAGAACTGCAACAGCTTTGGAAATCTATTATTAGAGAAACAGACGCAATATAATACCACCATACTCACCTCATTCTTTGGTGCACCATTAACCCCAATTCCTACCTGACCACCAAAGTTCCTCAAGGTCGTATTGGATGTAACCCTGCTGTGTAGCAAGTTCACACCAAAATGTGATTACTTACCCAGCTACACTTGTTTAACCCCCTTAAGCCCCTCCCCACCCTTACCTCATTTCCTGCCGATCATCCCTCCCTCCATTTAACCCTTTCACCTCCCCAACCCACTTAACTCCCACTATTATCAATCTAACCCCTCTTGAAGATGTCCCAGGACAACTTGGTTTGTTGCCAAACCTCATTTATCCTTTCAAGCTTTAGACAAAGCAGTACATTAACAAAAATATAAACATAATATATTAGTCTACTACAAGTACCCACATACCATTAGCCCGTGACACACTTTCCTGATGCTACTCATTTGTATTGCCAAGTGCCCAAACTCTCACTACCCCAATTCTCATGCACTACCACTAAGCTAGCTATCACCCTAAAACAACTCCCCTTTATTTCCTAACCCTAATTCTGATGTAGTTCCCTTCACTGCCTAAGCCTAAGTCAACTCCCAATCTCTCCCTAACCCTAACTCTCAACCAGATCCTAAATCCTCCCTAACCCTATCTCTGAACCAACTCCCGATCAATCCCCAAAGCTAAAATGCCCTCATTAAACTTAAAGCTGCACTTACCATTTTTGTGATGACCTTGGTTGTATCCAGTCACTGTGGCAGCTGAGCTGCAGCCCTGAACTCACTTTCCAATTCAAGAAGTTGCTCGTCCAGGTGTACGGACAGGGAAACAGCCACTCCAGTCCATGCCTTCAGGTTCCTGGGGCAAGCAGCTGGAAGTGACCCATAATATATTTATAACAATAGTGAGGAAAACCATAGTATAATTACAAGCTATAAAGTAAGAAAAATGAATTGGTTGGCTGTAACAACAGCTGTAGAACTTTAGTTTTGAATATGCTGATTTAAGACATGTTTTTTTTGGGGGGGGGGGGTTGTGCTTAAAATGTCAGAAACCTAATTCATTCAAGTCATTTATAAGTGAAGGTAAAAGATACACTTTGTATACAGCGTGGATGAGTTTAGTGAATAACGTGCACAGTAAAGCAAGGAGGAAGGTAGGAAAGGGATTAAGGTGCAGAGAAGAGAAATCGTAACATGAGAATAAACTATGTAGAGATGGTCCATTAAATATGGTAGAAAAATTTGTCAAAGAAAGAAACATTAGCAAGATTGTATAAAGGACTAGCAGGATGTGTCTCTAAAGTCTGAAAAGGTGGAATGCATTTAATTTTGTTGGAAATTAGTTCCAGGTAGCTGATTCAAGTTTGGAGAAGCTCTTCTGTTGTGGAGGAGAGTGATCCTTTGTCCGTTTAAGGTTTACAATCAAACCCATTATGTTCTGAAAGGTTAAGAATAGGAGTAAGCCATAAGATTATTAGTTAGATGAATACAAGGTTAAGATTAAGTACTCCATGGATCACTAAAGCAAACAGAATACTACCTATTTAAAACATTTGGGAGACATTGCTTTATAGTAAGTTATGAGTAAGAGACAAAATAAGCAATAGAGATCTTTAGGTAGAGATACACAGTGATGCCCTTTATGAAGTGAATGTATGGTTACGCAACAAAGTTTATTTTGGGGAGTTTGTGGATAGTGGTCATTGTTAAGGGAGATACGGGTTGAGACAGGAAGGCATACATTTAAAAGGGACTGAGAGCACCTTTATGGGAGATCATTCTTACCTCTTCATTTAGGTGATGTGTAGTCCTTTGGAAGGCTAGTTGCAGTGGAGGCAGTTTAATATGTAATTTAACAAGTTATGGGGAACCAGTGATGCAGGAAAGGGTGCAGTGTTTTAGTATAACTACTTCTCCTTAATTTACTTCTGAGAATCATGCTGGATGCATTTTATGTACAACTGTAACTACATTAGTATCAGTGAAAGGATTAGGTTACAGATTGCCTGCTGCAATGTGGGCAGGCACTTCAAAAAATATGGTGCAGGCTTTGTTGTTTATTCTTTTAGCGAGTAGATTTGGCATTGATGATGAATTCTACTCCTGTGTAATTTCAAAAGGAGTGGGGAAGGATTAAGGGGGTACCACCTCCGTACTGATGGCATACATACTGTACTACATAATGAGGTTTTCTGCCAC
This sequence comes from Protopterus annectens, assembly GCF_019279795.1. Lineage (NCBI taxonomy): Eukaryota > Metazoa > Chordata > Ceratodontiformes > Protopteridae > Protopterus > Protopterus annectens. The sequence continues at coordinate 1,219,581,595 of NC_056739.1, forward strand.
ACTGAAAGACGAACTACAGTTCACATCACCTGACCTAACAAAATGTATTCATCACTCTCCAGTTCCACTAACTTCTTAATACTGCAACACAATCACATAAAAAGTAAGCTCTGAAATAAAGTGCAACTTTTTATTTTTTTAATATTATACTTTTTCTGGGAATTGGCGACCCCTAACCGGGAAAAGCCGAAAGACACAACAACTTTTTCTGGGAATAGAAGTGTGGTAATTTGACATAATTGGAGTTGTCTTCTGGAAATCTCCTAATTCATGCTTCAAGGACTTAGACGTAGCTATAGTAAGGCACTGCTATAAATAGCTACTGATTACACCTCCTCAATGCCAGTGAAGCATAACTGTTAGCCCTTGTTCAGGAAAAAGCTGACGCTGGCTGTTTGATGTTCTGCAGAATGCAGTCATATTCATCAAAATAAGAGTGAAGACTGGAAATGTAGAGGGTAAGTGAGATAAAACCATGAGTAGAGTTGAGTAGAGTTGAGGTCCCAGCCAAGCTTTGGGTCATATCTTTGGTGAGAGGGGAAGGGTGGAATAAGGTTCTTGTTGTCAGAACTATAAATGCATGCTCTAGGAGGTAGATCTTGACTGATTTGGTGGAATTCTGGCTTTGACATTTTGACTGATTTGGTGGAATTTTGTCTTAGAGATCTTGACTAATTTGGTTGAATTTTGGTTTAGTGTTTGCATGACTAACTCTAACTCTAACAGCAGATCTAGGCAGAAGACATGACCAAAGGCTGTAGACAGGTGAATGAATAGTACATCACATACTCTTTATCCGTTGTATGATTTTTTTCCAGTATAATGTTTGATTTACATATGAAGAACCACACACACACACACACACACACATATATATATATATATGTATATATATATTTTTTTTTTTTTTTTTTACATTTGTTGACTGGGATAGTCCAACTGGATACATGTCCATTTTCAGCGGAGGCCCAGAGAGAAAATCTCCAAGATAATAATACACATTGAACATTTAGTAAATGCTAGTTTCAAGCAGATTACAGTCATAAGCAATACCAGCATTTAGCACATGTAGTACTTATTATAAAACACTTTACAAAACATAACATTATTTTCAAAGTTAAACATGCATAACATTACATTCAGTTTTAAGACACACTGAGCAGTAGTTATACAATTGACCCTTCCTGAAATGGAGTGGTAGAAAAAAGTTAGAAGTAGTTGAAGAATCATAAAAGTATCAACATTTTCAAACATTTAAAAATATGACATTAAGATATTAGCCATGTACACATATTGTGGAATTCATTAGGTAGAGATTTGCATTGCCCACAGTGGATTTACATTTTAAAAGATAAATTTATGACATGCATGACTAGGTGTACACAAAATGGTAGAAGCACTGAAGCAGTGTATCAAAAATTATTTACAACTATTTACATCCGGATGCCACAAAAATGATTACAACAGTTAGAAGAATGATAAGAAAAAGAAAGGAAGAAAAAAGGAGAGAGAAAGATAGTCAAACAGGTGAGAATAATTTTTATAATAATAATAATAATAATTTTAGCCTTCATCTATATAATGCAAGTTAGCTAATACAGAATTTTTATATGTATAAAATGAAAAAAAATAAAAAGAGAATGCAAATAGTTGGGTGTAGTAAGACAGAGTATAAAGAGATATCTTCAATTAATCTTTCAGCATAGTGTCTAAGAGATAACCCCAGAAGTTCTGAAAATATGATATTTTATTTAGATTTTTTATCTTCAGTTTATGTGAAGATATAAATTTATTTGCCATATTCCTGAAATTTTCCCATGTAAACTTCGATCTATCCAGCCGATTTTTGGCAATATAGTATTTAATTAGTGCACATATTGTGATCAGAACGTGTTTACATAGATTTGTAAGGTTTTGGGGTGTTTTGTGGAGAATTGCTGTTTCCCAAGAAAAAGTAGTCTTGTCATAGCCTATTTTGTCAAGTTCTACTTTTAGTGAATACCACAAATTATAAACATTCTTGCAACTCCAGAAGATATGCAATATATCTGCCATCTCTTGAGGGCAAAAGGGACAAGTTGACGAATGTTTTGAACTGAACTTATTTAGGGCAACAGGTGTATAATTCTTCTTCTTCTTTCGGCTTTTCCCGGTTAGGGGTCGCCACAGCGGATCACCTTGTCCACTCAGGACTGGCAGTGGAGTTTTACGGTGTCGAGTTGCCAGCCCAGCGCCCAACCTTCCACAGAAGGCACACACACGCACACCTAGGGCCAATATAGAGTGTCCAATCCACCTGCAGCACGTCTTTGGGATGTGGGAGGAAACCAGAGCACCCAAAGGAAACCCACGCGACCACAGGGAGGACATGCAGACTCCGCACAGAAGGCACCCCAGCCGAGGATTGAACTGGAGAACCTCTTGCTGTGAGGCGGCAATGCTAACCACTGCACCACTGTGGCCGCCCAACAGTAGGTGTATAATATGCATTATTATTAATCATACGTTGAGTGTATATTAAGTTTTTAAAAGGGGTACTTTTGAGTGTATTCTTTATTGCTTGAAATGTTTGGCCTATAGTAATATTATCGTTTTTTTCATTCCAATAGTTAGAGTATAACAGTGAAGACTGAAATATAATTGCAGATATTAGTTTATAAGTATTTGAAATAATTTTAGTTCTACATAATAAGTTTTTCAGGAATGATTGGGTCACTCTAATGTCCTGCTCATTGATCATCAATTTTGAGAATTTAGCATTTACAAGTAATTTGATCTGTCTAGGTATGCTGTTATATTTATTGGGGACTCCCAAATAACCTCTCAAATCAGCTAACCTAAGTTTATTCAGCTGGTATATTTCACATGCTGTGATATTTTTAATTTGAGGCAATTTTGGTAGGTCTAGCATCTTATTACTTAATTTCAGGTTTGGGTTTAGGTGTAAGGGCTGCAAAAATTCAAGAGTATCTTCTAGGTGAAGAGATGAAATTAGTTTTTGAAATATAATAATTGTGTTTTTAATCATTGGGTGAATTTTAATTATTTTAATATTTTCCTGTTTAACAAAAGGAATTACTGTTGAGTTTATGTTAAGGGAGCTTATATGATTGTATCAGATTTTGATCCAGTATAGAAACCATTCTTATTTTGTTGGATCACAATTTTGATACTTGAATTATTCTGCAGGCACAGATAATATCATAATAAAGTTTAAAGTCAGGTAGTCTTATGCCATCCTTTTCTTTAGGTAATATAAGTTTATTATAACCAATTTTTGTAGATTTCAGGTACCATATAAATTTTTGAGAGAGCAGTTTTCATTTTGGAAAAGAAATTTTGAAGGATATGTAGATTTATATAATTTGGTTGATATAGGATTCTATGTTGAATATTCATTTTTATGATGGCAGCTGTAGATAAGAGAGAGAGAGAGTTATATTCTTCCACCTGGAAATTTCTTGTTAAATAATTTCCCATGTTTTTTGCAAATTTTCTTTTAGCAATTCTTTGTGTATATGCTTAAAATTGATTCCTAGCTATTTTAGCAAGTAATTAACTCTTATTTCACTTTCAGGGAACTTAAATTCTTTATGACCACAAGGGTTGATAGGGAAGATAGATGATTTCATTGGGTTAATTTCATAGTTTGTACAGATGAGAATTCTTTGATAGTTTTCAATATTTTGTGTAAGTCAGTGTTGAGAAGTTCAAGACAGATATTTATATCGTCAGCAAAAGCTGTAACTTTTAAACCAATATTTTGGATATTTGGTATGTGGTGGAAAGTTTTTTGGGCTAAATAGAACAATAATGGTTCTACATTCCTTGTCTTCCTTGTCTCCTGTTCTGGGATGGTTGTGGGTCACTGCTGTCCTACTTTACTTACAAATGCTACTTATTAATTAAAATTCTACTGTGATATTTTATTAATTTTTCTTTGTCTATATGTGCAACTGTTTCCTGCATTGTGAATGAAGCATTATAATTTTGTTCAGCTACACTGCTGTGTAGTTCTGAATGACAACATTTTCTTTGACTTTGACTTTGGACTTTGACTAAGTAAAGCTTGAAGAGATAAAGAGAAAAGGGGGCAACCCTGTCTGGTCCCATTGATAATTTATAATGGTTTAGATTCTGATTTATTTATATATAGTGTTGTGGATGCGTTGTTATATTTTACCTTAATGATGTCTATAAATTCTTGGGGTATATTAAATTTTATTTATTTATTTATTTATTTTTTATTTAACATTTGTTTACCGGGAAAGTCAAGAAAGAAATTTAAAAAGGAAGTTCAAATTTACCTTTTCAAAGGCTTTACTTGCATCCACAGCTAATGCATACCTAGGATGCTTATCCTTTGCCAAGAGTTAGATTATGTGTCTAGAGTTAGAGTGTTATCACGGACCTGTCTTTGTTTCATAAAACCTAACTTCTCAGGAGATATTATAGATGGTGGGGTTTTTTTGCAACTTATATGCTAATATTGAGGTTAGTATTTTAACATCTATGTTTATAAGAGCAATAGGTTTGTAATTATACAGGTTAGGTTTTTCTGAATTAGGTTTAAGGATTAAGATAGTTTTTGAATTATAAATATAAAGGTCTGCGATACAGTAAGTAATAATATAGTTGAACATTCTTAGCAAGATAGTTGAAATTTGTAAGGTACATTTTTTGTAGAATTCAACTGTGAAGCCATCTGGTCCATGAGCTTTACTTACTTTTAATTTGTCAATTGCCAATGTTATTTCTTCTAGTGTGAGGGGTGCTTTAAGAAAATAATTTTGTTTTTCATTTAAAAGTGGGAATCTTAAGCCTTTTATAAATTCCTCATATCAGCCAGGGTAGAATTGTTTTTGTGAGCTGTAAATGTTATTTTATATCTCTTCAAAAGAAGCTATAATAGCAGAATCTATATGTAGTAGTTTGCCATCCATTTTATGATTTTAAATCAGTATCACAATTCATCTGATGCCTGATATGATGCTACTGTTCATTCATTCAAGCCATTTAAATACTCGTACATAGTACAGGTATTTAAATGGTTTGAATGAGCTTCAGCTTTGCAGAGGAGTTTTTTTTTTCTTTTGCACCTCAACTTTAGTTAGATAGGACACCAATCTTGAGGGCTGTCCATGGGCATCACTTAACCTAGTTACTGCTCTGGTGCTAAAGCTTTGACCCCTACTACAGAAGCTACAGTTTTTTCATTGTCTGTTTTTGGTTCCATTACCTTTATGGCCACTAAGCCCCCCATCATCTACTGGCCCATTCACTTTTATCCTTGCATTAGAATACATGAAGCAAAGAAATGAAAAGCCAGGGATTGTGGCTACCAAATTGCTTGCCTGAAGATAATCATTTTGAATTGCGTGTTGCTGCAAATCCAATGAGGTGTGCCCTTTATCACCTTGCCCATGCTCACCTACAGTGAAGTACTCTCATTAGCTCGCTGAAACTCCCAGGTCTCACCTTTGTACATAGAGTACTATCTGGAACCTTTCCTCAAATGACATTCCAACAGCAGGACCTATACCAGCTTCCTTCCCTCAGCACAAGTCATTCTGCTCAGGCCACTCACTCGCATCATTCTCCGGCACCTGTTGAAAGATTAGGCTGCTAATTTAACCTGGATCACCTGATACGGGGCTTTATCCTGTATGCTACAGAGCTGAAACCTGCAACAGCTACATTAGTCATCACAGAGAAGTCCACCAGAGAATCATGCAAAAACAGCTTATACAAGGAGCTTAGAAGGAGGAGGAAGAAGTAAACCGGACTCCTTGTTAGAAGTTGGAAGCACATAAGTGCATCTCCTAACTGTGGAAGATGAAGTTTTGTTGTAAAGAATAAATGCAGCAAATGTCAAAGCTAGCTGAAATATCAGTAAAGGGACTTCAGAGACAGGCTTCATCCCCTTAACCCTCCCCGATCTCTCTAGATTCTTATCTATACTAACTCCAAGATCTATTTTCCTCAGATTACGGAAAATTCTCAAAGGTACCACAGTCTTGGACTTTATATGCCTTTTATTCTCAACTGTAGACCCATTTTATTCTGAGGATGAAAATTTCAGTGCAAAATCAAGAAACAGCCTCTGGTAGCTCCCAGCAGGTAAATTGTGAGCCAGAATAACTATGCCAGCTCAAAGACACCAATAAATATAAATTACTTGGTAAAAGTCACACATGCTTTCATACTCCAGGTACATTTTCAAATGTTATAGAAACATTCCACAAGTAAAGCAGCTTAAATAAAAGAATTTCCATCACATGACTCAAAAAAATCAAATTGCAGACTGGAACTTATTAAAGTATGTGGATTTCATTCAATTTTTAAATGGCCTAAGCTTCAAAAACATTTGTATCATTTGACAAATAAGCTATAAACAGTGAAATACAATAATATTCTTTATTCTTTGTTATAGCAATAAAATCACCACCTCTGTCACTAGGTTTTAAAATCTTTAATACATTGAACATATCTCTACAGTTCTTATATCTGAAAAATGTCACCAATCCTTTCTTTGAGTTTTCTATTACTTTTCCTCACATAAAAGAAAAAAACATTTGGCACATATTGCCAGGTATTTAACATTCTTAGTGCCATGTACTGCTGTTATATTCAATTCATACCACTTTTTATTCAGAATTATGCATTAACACCTAGTAAAACTACGTTGCTTGTATGCACATCAGCAAATTAAAGTGATCCACAGAAAGTCATGATACAGGACCTCATATGCCTATATATTACACAAACTAGTATTAAGCTGCAGTTACGGAGAACCTATTGCTATTTTGAATGCTGTCATACATAAACTCTGCAAGCAAATATGAAGCTATAGGCAGCATAGTGTGGTTGTACAAAAGTGTAGAACTGCATACAGCTCTGAGGAGGGACACAGTAATCTGCACTTGTGTGGTAAGATGTCTTTATCTAATTGCCTAAAACTGCATACTTACAGGGAAATATAGTGCACCTTCATGTCTTATTTGTAAAAGTACATAAACTGTATCGGCCAGACAGAACTCCATGATATCAGGAGTAACTGGCCCGTTGTATTCATTTCTGTTCTTAAGCAGCAGGTAACTACCCTACCAGACCCAGTAAAGACAGCTCCTCTGGTACTACACTAGACTGGATCTTAGCAACTCATCCCAACCTAATCTCAAACAGCGGAATTATACCTGATCCCCTTAGCAACCACCTACCAGCTTGTGTCCTCTGGTGTGCCTTTTCTGTCGAAATACATCAAAACATTCAAAAGCATAATCTCGCCAACTTCAATCCACAGACGTTTTCCAACTGTCTGAAAAAAATGAATTGGGCCCCCTTAAAGACTCTGCCTCTGGACAGTGCAATTAATTACTTCAACAAAATCTTCCTAAACTTACTAAACAGCCTATCCCCTCTTAGAACAAAAAGAATAAAAGCCAAAACCATTCCCTGGCTATCTAAAGAATCCAGAAAACTAATGCACCTTAGAGACAAATGTTGGAAGCAATACCAAAAAAATAAGTTAACAAAATCTCTAGTCGAATTCAAACAACTCCGCAACTCAGTGAAGAAATTAATAACTAAAGACCACAAGACTTAATAGTCCAAACTCCAATCAGAATATAATTCTAACCCCAAAAAGTTTTGGAATTGCATTTCCTCACTTTTAAACCCTGGTAGAAAAGATAATCCATGCCCTAACCCAAACTCGCCAGATCATGAAATTGCATCCAATTTCAGCACTTTTTTTGTTGACTGCATTGCCAAACTAACCACAAACTTTCCCATCCTCTCTCCCTCTCATAGTCCCCCAGCCACTTCTTTTCCCTCTACTCTCTGCTGATGTTCACCCTAATCCTGATCATCTAACTAACCTACCTGCTCCTTCAACTGCCCCACAAATCCCTCTGTACACTTCTAACCTAAATTCAAAGCATATCTCTTTCTACTCTGTCAACATCCACAGTATCGTTAACAAGATAACAGAATTTCATTTGTGGATAGCCCAATACTCCCCTAACATAGTTACTCCTTCTGAGACTTGACCTAAACCACACAACTCTGATACTGAACTTCTTCCCCAGGTTACAATATTCTACACTTTGACAGAACACATAAAACACCTCCTCACCCCCTTTCTAATCCTCCTCCTTCTTTTTACCCTGCTGAGCTTCTTATTGCCAACTTTAAACCTAACAGCCACAAAACCATAACAATAGTTGCAATTTACATCCCACCTGGTGATAATATACCCCTACTTGAACAGATTCTAAATTGGATGTCAGACCATATACCTAATGAGACCATAATACTTGGCGATGTTAATATAAACTGGTCTACTCTCTGCTCTAACTCCCCTACCAACTACATTAACCTTTTTGGCTACACATAACTTATCTCATCTCCCACCTTCCATCATAAACCTACCAATTCTAGTTCTATTATTTACTGGATTTTAGCCTCCAACCCTAACCTGTATTATAACCCTGAAACACTACCTGACTCTATCAGTGACCACTGTTCTATTTGTATTCTTCGACTCTCACCCAATATCTCTAGACCCCACAAATTCAAAGAATGCTGGAAACTAACTACCTTTAACCCTGTGACTTTCAACAATGCTCTCTAAGCTATAGATTGGTCCGTCCTCTTTATCTTACCTATTGATGAAGCTGTGTCACATTTTAACTCAATTTTCCTTAACATACTCAACTCTCTGGCTCCTCCTAGAACTGTTAGAGCTAAATCCCAGAACTCTCCCTGTTTAAGCAACTTTCCTCGGTCTCTTATACTAAAAAGAGACTCTGCCTGGAAACTTTGGTCCAAGACTAAATCTCCCTCTAATTTCCAAAGATATAGGGAACTTTGTAACCTCACCAAAAAACATATTAATAATGATAAAAGAAATTTCTACCTTCTACCTCAGTCTGCACAATCTAGAAATCCTAAGAAGTTTTGGAACACTATAAACCAAATACTCTATCCAGGCAATCCTTCAACATCTAATCCCTTTCCCAACAATACACCATCTGAAACTGCATCCATTTTCAATTCTTACTTCATTGACACCATAAACAAACTTTCACAGGCTTTTGACCCAACTAATCTCTTACCACCTACAGCTCCCCACCAGCAACCCCCCCCCCTTTTCACTAAGGCCAGTTCCTACATGCTACATTAAAAACTTCTCCTCAAACTTAAAACCTGCTCCCCATCTGCTGACAATCTTCCATCTTTCTTCCTAAAAACTGCTGCTATATCTGTAGCATACCCTGTCTCCATCCTTATCAACTGCTCTGTCACTGAATCTACTGTTCCTTCTCTTTGGAAACAGTTCTATACTATACTATACCTATTCACAAAGTTGGAAATTCCACAGATCTTTCTATCGACCTATTGCCATACCTTCTGCCCTCTCAGAAATGCTTGAACACTGTATCCATAAACAACTCCTGGCCCACATTACTCATGGTAACCTGATCACTGCTACCCTGCTGGCTTCCACTGACACCACAGTACCAGTGCTGCTCTCATTTCCTTTATCAATACCATTTCCCTTGCTAGAGATAACAATACACTTGTTTCTTGCCTCTTTTTAGATCTGTCAAAAGCCTTTGATACCATCTCCCACCCTATACTCCACTCGAAACTGTCCCAGCTCAACCTTTCCACAGCAGCAATCTCCTGGTTTAGGAGCTAACTTTTTAATCGGCAGCAGTCCATCAAATAGTTCTCTGCTATTTCTCCCCATTAATACTGGTGTCCCACAAGGCTCCATTCTTGAACCCCTTCTTTTTAATATCTTTACTAATGAATTACATAAATCCCGCCCCAAGTCTTCCCTCATATAGTATGCTGATGACTGTACTATTATATCTACAGCTGACAATCCAACAGAACTACTTACCCACACACAAACTTCATACAATCTTACTGAAACATGGCTTACTAACAACCAACTAATACTCAATTCTAAAAAGACAAAACTCCTACTTTACCTCCCTAAACCCCTCTACCACCTCAAATCCTCATTTAATATCTTTTCACTGAATAATACTAACACCATCCCTGTTAGCCAGACTAAGCTGCTTGGAATAATTATAGATGACCAACTGAAATTTGACCTTCATATACATCACTCTGTTAAGAAAACTCACCAAAAGCTTGGCCTCCTGTATAAAAATACAAGAGTTCCTGACCCCTGAATCCAGAATCTCACTAGCCAATGCTTACCCTCTTCCCAACTTTTTCTACAGCTCACAAATATTTACAAATCTTCAGTCTTCTGTTTTCACTAAACTTGTATCTACCTATAACAAAGTAGCTGGATTTGCTGCTAATCTGCCATCCAAATCTCACCACTGCCATGCCCTCAGGTCACTCAATTGGCTAGAGTTCCCTAACCAACTCAAAGTTATTCAAATGCTCGTCATTCACTCCATCATCAATAAACCTTCTTCCTGCCCTAGTATTTCAAATATAGTCTCATTTTATGTCCCTTCCTGACCTCTAAGGCACTCTTTTCAATACTTGCTACAGATTTACAAACCTAAAAAGTCTGATGGACAGAACCTTCATAACTACTCACCTGCCATTCAATGGAACAAGCTTCCTATAACCCTCAGAATCATACCTCAAGTCCACAACAAATTTAAGAGCTGTCTTAAAGAATATCTAAACCAAACTGGAAATGTCACTGTAACCACCCTACCTGAAGATAGTCCTTACTCTCTCACTTCTTTTCTTTTCTCTTCCCCCCCTTCCTAACTCCTATTTTTCCCTTTACTCTTTGCTATGCTTTGTTTGTTTCTCCACCTGTCCTGCTTCTTCACCCTAAGAGTCACTTTACTCACTTCGTACTACCTCTCCTCTTTACATTTGATTTCTGCTGCACTATATCTTAACCTATTAATAATAATTTATAACTTCTGTTGATTTCATTTATTAACTGATCAACTTATTGCATTTCATTATCTACTGTTCTTTGTCTGTTCCACTTTTATGTTTTTCTGTTTTTTTTTTTACACTGTATTCTCTTGTCTCTTTTATCATTAAGTTATAGGCTGCTAACCTTACTGTATTTTTACATTTAATGCAACATGTATGTATAATTTATAGTTGTACTGTGGAGCTTTTCTCCCCGGGCCTCCACTAAAAAAGGGCTTTGTCCCAGTCAGGCTATCCCGGTCAACAAATGTAAAATAAATAAATAAACACTCCACCTTTCAGTCTTAAACTTATCCCCACCAGCAGCAGCAAAAAACTCCTACTTAAACTAAAGACTTGCTCCTATGCTCCTGATAATCTGCCTCCATCCTTCCTTAAGATATCTGCAGACAGCATTGCCCTCCCAATTTCTATTCTTATTAAAAGGTCCATTCAAGAAGCCCATGTCCCCTCACTCTGGAAGAAAGCTTTTGTCACCCCTCTCCACAAAGGCGGCAATAACACAGACACTACTAACTTCTGTCTTATAGGTATTTTCTCATCTCTTTCTAAAATGCTCAAAAAGTGCATTCATCACCAACTCTTGCCATACCTAACACACAATCATCTTCTTACCCCAAATCAATATGGTTTCAGGCCTGGCCACAGCACTACCACTGCTCTTCTGTCCTTCCTTGACACCATTAATCGTGCTCATGACTCTGGGAAAATCATATACACCCCTTACTTATATCTGTCCAAGGTTTTTGACACTGTCTCACATCCTCTACTCTTATCTCAACTTTCCTCCCTCAACTTCTCTCCTTCCTCCATAGCCTGGTTTACAAGCTCTCTCTCCAAATGACAACAAGCTGTTAAGTGGAAAAATTCCACTTTGTCCTTTCTCAACAATCCCTCTGGCATTCCCCAAGGCTCTATTCTCGGCCTCTTACTTTTCAATATTTTCATTAATAACTTTCACAAATCATAGATAATGCTGCACTGATCCAGTATGCTGATGATTCTGCAATCATCTGTACAGCAAACCCTCCCTCTGAATGCCTTCAAAAACCCAAACAGCCTTCTCCAATACCAAAACATGGATGCTAAACAACCATCTCGCTCTCAATGCTAACAAAACAAAAATCGTGATATTCTCTCCTTCGAGAAGTTTCACCATAGACAAAAGCTCCTTTAAAATAAAATGTCACAATAGCACTCTAATCAAAATTGTACCTCACATCAAACTACACGGTCACCATTGATGAACATTTAAAATTTGATATCCACATACAAAATAATATAAAAAAAAACACCAAAAACTAGGTCAGCTGAATAGACAAAATCGCTATCTAACTGCTTTTACCAGATGTACTCTTTCCTCCTCCTACCTGCTCCCCTCTCTTATGTATGCTGCCCCTCTACTTACTCATCTCCAACTTAGCCTAAAAAACAAACTTAAGCCTGCTATAACAAAGTCTGTACATTTGCTACAGGGTCCAAATGCTACACCCATCACTGCCATTCCCTCCACTCCCTAAACTGGCTTGAGCTTCCTAATTACCTGAAATGCATACAACTCATCACTGCTCACAAACTCATATTCCAACCCTACATCTGCACTTCTCTTTATTCTGTCTTAACCCCTTACCTCCCCAGTTGTACTCTTAGATCTGAAAAACAAATCCTCCTTAAAATCTAAAAACCCTTATGCCATCCTGGCCAATTACTTCTATCACACTCCTTAGCTAAACTATGGGATTCTCTCCCCCTCCCTCCACTGTACTCACAACCACTCTTCTCTCCTCCATTTTTACCTTACCTCAAACTGGGACTGTTCCTGCTCCTTTCCCACTTAAATTTCACTGTTGTCTGTTTCAAACCTCCCCTCGGTCTCATCTACTATCACCTCTGATAACTGACATTAGTGTTAGAACAAACACTAAACTTATATAAACACTTTTATGACTTGTACTTTTAATTATATTCTCTGTATTACTTTCACCTTTATCTATATTTTAACATTTGAATTTTTAAACGTATACTCCCGGATTTTGTATTTGTATTTCAAATTGTATATGTATGCTTTTGTATACTGCATATTCCATCCCAGTGAACTTCCCCAGTCATCAAACTGGAAATAAATAAATAAATAAATGTATTTGACATTTGTTGACCAGGTTAGTCCAGCTGTGTTGGAGCCCTTTTTCAGTGGACACCCGGGGTGAAAAGCTTCACAAAACATAGCTACTTAACTACATAACTAACATAATACATAGCTATATAGACAATAGTTAGCAGGGGTTAAATTCAGCTGAGTTAAAATGACTGACAAATAGATTCTAAATGCCAGGAAAGTACACCTGGTATAATACAGAGTAAAACAAAAGAAGTCAAATAGAAAATGTACATTCTTCATCATCAGGTCAACTGAACAGCAGCAGTGAGTAGAACTAGTTAAAACAAAAGATTCTGTTTGAGTGTAAAGTAAACATGCAGGTACAAGGTAATAAACCTATACCTAACAGGAGTAATGTAGATAAGCACGAAAAGAAGGGAAGCAGGGTGACATAGGTATGGAAGAAAGGTGGAAGGCAAGCTGGCTGAGAAGAATAAAGTTAGTCATGGGGAAGATTACTCTGACATAGCCCTATATCGTTTAGGTGTTTTTTACAGTATTTCTGAACTGGTGCTTAGGCTTAGTATTTAGAATGTCCAGCGAAAGTTTATTCCAGCTCTCAGCTGGGGAATAGCTGTAAATGTTCTTGCCAATTTTGATTTTTGGCTTGTATATAGAAAGGAGATGTTCTGAGCTGTGAAGAGTTCAAGATGGGGAGTAGAGGGGAGATGATAGAGATAATGATGGGACAGAAAGAGGGCTGGTGCAGAATAGAAAGAATTATCTGAAGCTGAGAGAGGAGATAGTTGTGGGGAAGCTCTAACCAGTTTAGTTTCCTGATTGCTAAGCAGTGATGAGATTAGTAGGGGTGTTCAGCAGCAAATTTGGCTACCTTGTTGTAAGTGGACTCCAGTTTAGAAAGAAGTGTGGTTTGTAAGTTGGTGAGGATTTGAGAGCCATAGTGAAGTGTTGGGAGTAGATAAGCATGGGATAGGGCTGTCTTGGCTTTACTGGATAAAAAGTTTTTGTTCCTGTAGAGCAGTCCAAGTTTTTGGTGAGGTTTCTTAATGTTACTCTGTACAAGTAGGTCAAATTTCAGCTGGTTATCAATAATGACTCCGAGTAGTTTAGTGTGAGTTTCAACTGTAATAGGTGTATTATTATGGGAAGTGATAGAGAAAGAAGGTTTAAGATGATTCATTGTTTTCACAACAAAGAGCAAAAGTTTAGTCTTCTCTGGGTTTAATATTAGGTGGTTCTGGTTGAACCAGTTTTCGATAAACAGAAAGGAGTTCTGAGATGTAGTATGTGGATCAGAGAGGGTATTGGCTATGGTGATGACTGTGGAGTCATCTGCATATTGTACCAGTGATGACCATGGTGTGGAGGTAGTTAACAGATTGGTGAAAATATTAAATAGTAGTGGGCCCAGTATTGAACCTTGGGGAACCCCCATATTTATATAAAGGTTAGGGGAGATAGCAGAAAGTCATTTAACAGGTTGGAAATGATTGCTGAGGTAACTAGAGACCCAGGAGATAGTAGAGGTGGATAGATTAAGTTCACAGAGTTTATTTAAGAGGAGGGTTGAGAGGCAGTGTCAGAGGCTTTTGAGAGGTCAAGAAAGGGGCAAGACACTACTTTATTTTGGTCTCTGGCTTGTGAGATGGTGTTAATGAAGGAAATGAGAGCAGTAGAGGTAATGTGACCAGGGCAAAAGCCATGTTGGGTGGAGTGATTAGGTTCTCTTGTGTCAGGTATTGTAGGATTTGTTTGAGTACACATTTTTCCAAGATCTTAGAGAGAGGTGATAGAATTGCAATGGCCCTAAAGTTGGATAAAACTGTAGAGTAGAGCAGAGCTGCCTCCTTTATAAATGGGTAAGGTGTAATTTTTTTTTCCAAATTGCAGGGACTTTGGCCTCAGCAATGGACAAGTTAATGAGAATAGAGATTGGTAGGGCAAGGGACTGGGCTGCTTTCTGGAGAAATAGTGTAGGGAGACCATCTGTTGAGGGGGAGCAGGGTTTAAGTTTAAGAAGCAGGAATTTAATGTAGTTGGTAGATACAGCTTTTAGGGAGAAGGGCGAGGAGGTGTTAGATGGTTTAAGAGGGCTGGTGGGTGGGGTGTGTCAGTGTTAGAGTTAGGATGGTTGGTTAATTTGCTGATGGTGTCTATAAAATAGGAGTTAAGCTTAGTAGCAGTTTGAAGAGGTGTGTTTGTAGGGCTAGGTTGAGGTGAAGAGTGGCTTCCTGGATGAAGGAGTTGGTTAATTGTATACCAGAACATTTTTGGGTTATTTAGGTGTAACTCAGCAGGGTTTGTGTAGTAGTTTCTCTTGTCATTGGTGATTGCTTTCTTAGCAAGGTTGCATAGTTGTCTATACTGTTGGAGGTGTGAGGGGAGTTTGGTTTTAGTCCAGAGCTTCCAGGTTTTATTGCTCTGAGCCATTAGGGAGCAAGTGGAATTTGTTAGCCAAGGGGATATGTCTGCTTTTATTCTAACATTGTGTATGGGGGCTAGGGAGTTGAGTATGTCAAGAAATATGTTGTTAAATTCCATTACAGCTTCATCAACGAGTAACTGGTCAAGGAATGACCAGTTGATAGCTGAGAGCTGGTTGTTTAACTTGTTGGAGTCAACGTTGGCTAATTTGTGACATGCTTTGATCTTATGTGGTCTACTCGTATGAGGAGTAAAATGGAGGAATTTAATTGGGCAGTGGTCACTAAGAGTATTGGGTAGGGTTTTTGGGGAAATGATATTTGTGAGTATGGGATACTAGAATCCAGTCTAGGACAGAGGAATGATTAGAGGATTTTTGTAGTATAAGTAGGTGTGGATATTAGTTGGCTGACACCATGTAAATGAATGGAGGAGGAGGGAGATTGAGAGGAGAGAGGTAACAAATTCATTTTAACATATCCCAAGAGTATTATTCATTGGGGAGGTCATTGCAGAGTGAGGAAAGGATACTTTCCAGTACTGCTATGTTGTTGCCAGGTGGAATGTAGATTGTGGCTATGTTAAAAGAGGTCTGAGTATTTAACTTACAGTTTGCAACAAGAAGTTCTGCAGGTGAGGCTGGAGGGAAGGAGATAGTTAGAGGGGTTAGTATAAGGTGGTTAGAGAACATGATAGCAATGCCACTTCCTTTTTTGGGGTTCTATCTAGTTTTATGGTGTTATAACCAGGAGGGAGGATTTCTTTGTCTGGAATATGGGATTTTAACCATATTTCACAGAGGGTTATGATGTCTGAGGAGTGTTGGGATATCCAGGAATGGAATTCAGTAGTTTTGTTCATTATGCTTGTCATGTTAATGGAATATAGAGAGATGTATTTTGGGGGGATATTAGAGTGGAGAGGGGTGGACTGTGTGGAAAGGGTATCCCATGGGTAGGAGAGGCCTGGCCCAGGGTTGTAGTGGATGTCACCTGCGAGAAGAACGGTGAGGAGATTGGGAACAGGATGTTGAGTAGGGGTGTCAAGTAGATAGTATATTGGTTTCCCCTTAGGAAAGTTAGGCTTCCAAGTAACAGACTTTGTTTTTGGAGGCAAGGTTGTTGACAGAATAGATGGTGGTATTGTAATGAATGAATGAATGAATGAGGGAGTTGTGGGAACACTGGAAGAGTGGTAGCGGTAGGTGACCATTAGGTGGGTACCAGGAGAAAGCTGTAAGGGGAGAGGTTGTATAAGATAGTTAGGGTAGAAGTAGGTAGAAGTGCTAGGAGCAAGGTGAAGGACATCATGGTGATGGGCAGTAATGTAATAAGTGGAAGAGTGTTTGTTGCAGGAGTAGTAGAGATGTAGATATAAAGGTTGATGTATGGATATGGATTAGGATCAGAATGAGTTAGAGTGTGCTAGTTATTTGTTAGCTAGTGAAGGTGAGGCTTAATAATTAGTGTTATAGGTGGTGGTAGGAATTGGAGGAGGGTGGAGATGGAGGAAGAATCTAATTGGAGGTTAGGGTTTAGAGGGTAGAGTATGTGGGGGAGTGGTCTACAGAGGGAGAGAATAAAGGAAATTATGTCTGGGTTGCCTGGGAATATGGGTAGGGTAGGGGAACAGAGTGAGTCCGAGTGCAGCAAAGACGAACGGAGCGTGCTGGCCTAGCTGTATGAGGTAAGTGGATGGTCAAGAAAACAATCAGTAAAGTTTTATGCAGGAAGGTATGCTAGGCTTAATCTTGGGGGTTACTGAAAATGGGATAGGGAGATAGAAACCAGAGACTTCAGGCACCTAAGCCCTATGCCCAGTTAACAGAGCAGGCACTTGTAGGTAGTGTGGTATTACATAAAAAATATTCTAGCTGAGTCTGCTGAAAGGAGTCTCGGGGGAAGCAGCTGAGGTGGGCTAGCTAGTTGAGTTGTTTTACCATGTGTTACAGTGCCATCTAGTGGGCAGAGAGTGAAAATACTACAGAAAGAAAGTCAGGAGATATGAAGGATGGGACCTGGTGGGGAAACAAATGCTCTCAGGACTGCTTTGTGAGTGTGCAAGCCCTTACAGAGACCAGACACAAACTATTTAAAAAAGACAGTAAGTTATTTTTTAATTAGCTTAGTTAAGCAGTAACAGCTAATTGTATCAGGACTAGGACCACAAAGCTTGCTAAATCATAGGCTGCACATACATTGTTCAATGGGGGGATTCCGTCCCATTTTATATGCCGTTTTGGAGCCTGTTTATAGTTTTCCAAGTTTTCAGTGGGGTGCCATCCAGGAAAGCAGCAAATTCAGGCTGGTGGGAGGGGGGTGCACCAGCACACGTTCCAGTTGTAAAGTGGCTGAAAAAAAAGAGAGAAACACAGCACAACAAAGGTAATCCCATGGCTCAGGGAGGAAGCAAGCAAACATAGTTGTAGTGAGTGAGAAAGGACTGGAGGCTATATTCGAGTTGCAATGAAGTAGTTGAGGAGCTTCAGTACACCAGAATAGGTGGAAGAATAAGAAGAGAGAATAAGAAACAAAAAAAGCAGCTTATGCACCTCTGTAAGAAAGTGAAATGCTAGGAGTGGCAATACAATTCATGGGAAAAACAGGGCAGGGAGGAATAAGGGGATAGGATACGGTATTAACAGGATGGAAGGAGAAAATCAATAGAGGATTTTGAAAGCAAGATCAAGAAAGGTGGATGGGGGCTGTAGCTACAGTAATGGTACAATCAACAATAGTGTGGTTGCAGCTAGAATTGTTGCAGTCTGTCGGTTTGGGCAGAAACAGATAAGAGATGAAGTTGGAGAACATAAACAGGCTGAAACAAAAGGTAGTGGTGGCAGAAATAAGACTAGCACATTTAAAAGCAGTAGTTTGTAGTTACAAACAGTAATACATGCCTGCTTTACCTTGTCAGTCTATAGAGAGTTAGCTAATAAACCATATACAGCTCAAGGTAAGCATTTAACACATTTCAGTAAAAAAAAATGCTGTGTGCACTCAAGCTAGCTTCTCCTGATCAATAAACACTCATAGGCTGCGTTTAAACATTGAGTTTTGCAGGCTACTACACATTTAGCAAGTCTGTATCATATTCATGTATTAGCAGCAATATAACATCAGAGCATAAATCAAAAACAATGTAAAGTAGAGAAAATACACATGTCAACAATGGATAAAGGCATGGAAAAGAATACTCCTACTAGCAAACACACACACAGAGGACAGGATAGCGTCTGATGAAGGGGAAAGCAACTAACTTTTGGATTAAATGTCCTGCAAACAGTGTATGAGTATATGGTACTGAATAAAGCTGTACTGAGCCTACATATATGTTTTCCTCCCAGTCTATCATTGCATACCAAGTTCAAGTTTATTTAGGTGCTTTTTTATAAAATGCCATAACAATAGTAAAATAACAGTAAAAGGGTCTATATTATTTAAATGAAGATTTCTAACTTCGAATACCATATGGCCGACACCATATGGTCCAAGTTAGAAAACTTCGAATTTGTAAAAAAAAAAAGAAAGAAAGAAAAGACTAAACCCTAAACTAAGGTTGTAGAAAGGGGGCAAGCCCCCCTACATCCCCCCGCACCAAGCTCTCTTTAAATATAACAACTCAGTGACCGCACTACTGCACTGTAGTGCAATCTCGGAGTTGTTATATTTAAAGAGCGGGGATGTGGGAGGTGCAGGGGTGCTTGCCCCCCTGCTTTAACATCTTAGGTGACCTTTTCTTTTTTTTTTCCCATATTCAAAGTTTTCTAACTTCGACCATATGGTGTCGGCCATATGGTATTCGAAGTTAGAAATCTTCGTTTAAATAATATAGACAACAGTAAAACACAATTAACAAATAATTAAAATGGGAATAACATAAGACAAAATATCAGACCACATCACCATAAGCCAATTCAAATAAAAGTAAAGCCTGAAACAACAGACACTGTAGAAGACTGTCACAAGCATTGAGGTAGCGAGTTCCATAGGCACGTAGCTTGATAAAAAGTATGAAAGCCAGAAGTTTCAAGATTTACTAGAGTAATTGCTAGCAGCCCCTTGGAGGCTGAATGCAGGAACAGAATGGGCCATAAATGACAATGAGCTCCTTCATGTAGCAGGGACCCAAGCTGTGAATGGACAAATAAACTAACGCAGCATTTTCCTAAGTGTCACCATAATAATAAGCAACAGTGAATACTACCCTTTTCTTGTACTGAAGATGTACCACATGCACTTACATGGGAAGCTGGACCTTGCAGGAAGGGCACAAGAGCCTGTGTGCCAGGTATACCAGTTGTTTGTGCTCCCATATTTGTCCCTTGACCACAGTGTGGTACACCACAGTTACCCTTGTGTCTGTAGCTGTCATTCTGCCAGATGCCGTGTCTCAATGTCTCTTGATTTTACAGGTGTTAGCATGTCCACTGGACACATTGGATGGCACAGGATTGAAAATTTCAACTCTGCTGAAAATGAAGTCTTGCTACAGGCATTCATGGCAAATAGCCAGCCAGTTGGAAAGAGAGGATGCTGACCTGGCTTTACATGGCAAGGTGTTACTGGACACTGTCTATGACAACATTCTTTTGGGAGGATAGAACAATACAGCAGTGTTGTAGGCATTTCACTGACACATTATGTCATCCCAAGGCAAACGGATTGTCCACAGCAACAGAGGTCTACCATAGGTTGTTACCAGGGACTATGTTACTGGCATCACAATAAGAAGTGTGGGCTCTGACATCAGGTGGACCCAAACCTCAAACAGCTTACAGAAGGATACCACAGGTTAAAACCATGTAGGTACATAGGTTCATAGATAGTTACTAGGCTTGCAGTTCAGAAGACCTTTAAAAAGCATAGTCTAATTTCCCAATTGGCCCAAAGTGCTGTCTGGTTAAATGATTTGCTCAAGGTCACACATGTTGGAATGAACAACCTGAGACATACTTCACTAGATTATATGAAATGAGACATGATTGAGCTCTCTTAGTACGTGTCCCAGGCAGGTATGTCCTTAGCCTTGAGCAGCATAGTACCCTCACCTAGAATGATGCCACAGTATAAGCAAAAGATTATTGTTTTCAATAATTGTCTTAGTTTTTGGTGTCATTCAAAGGGGATCCAGTTTCCATCAGCCTGGGAAGCCATGGTCGACAAACCTCGCTGCTTTGCCAGAGATGATTTGCATCTGGCATCTCTAGGCTTTCAGCTGCTGGCAAAGGCTCTTGCCTCCCCAAAGTGCCTTTTTTAGGCAAAGTCTCGAAAACAATCTTACCAACGTGAAATTTGTCAATCATAAGAAAATAAGGGTCATGCTGCTAAACACTAGGAGCTTAAACCAAAAACTGTACACCCTGGAAGTACTTCTATCACTGGAAGATGTAGATGTCTGTGCAGTCACAGAAACCTGGTTCAAGGCCTCAGAGAATATCCTGACCTTGCAAGGCTACAATGTCTTCCACACCTTCAGGCCACAAAATAAACATGTGAGAACCAAAGAAGGCAATGTTTCTATCTGAATTAGAGATAAATTCACCTACTATCTAGTTAGACTGGTCAACTCCATGGAGTTAATCCAAGTTCAGGTTACACTGGGTAAGACCCCTATTCAAGTCATAGCCGGTTATAGATCCCTCTCCATGAGTCATGGCACACATGAAGACTACTTGACCAAACTGGAGACAATCCAAATATTACCGAGCACTCTGGTTATGGGGATTTCAATTATCCCACCATCAACTGGGAAAACTACTCTAGCCTAAACCTGCTAGCTCAAAATTTCCTAGACTTTGTTAACTCAAATGTCTTGGAACAAATTTTTCATAACCCGAGAAGAGGAACAAACATACTAGATCTAGTCCTCACTAACGTGTAATAGATGGACTACCGTAACTGTCAGACCCTTGTTAGTTAACTCTGACCACAAATTAGTCACCTTTGAGCTTACACTAACACCAGAACTGCCAAAGGGTGAAATCAGACTAAAAAACTTCACCAGGGCAAACTATACCCTCCTAGGTGAAGGTATAAATGCCTTCTGAGCCCAACTCCCAGCTGGAAGTGGTAACTACACTGAAGCTTACACTAAAGCCCAGTACAATCACTTGCATAAGTGTATAGACTTGTCTGTTCCAGAGAGAGAATCAAAGCCAGAGCCTCAAGTAAGAACAAGCCAACATGATGGACACCCAGCATCAATAAACTTTACAATAAATGCAAAAAGTTGCTGTCCATGAAAACAAAGGTGAGACCCCAACAATGGAAAAGCACCCTTCTCAGCCTCAACAAGGAAATAAGACAACTTGTCAAATCTTCTAACGGCCTGTTTGAGAAAAAGTTAGCTAGCACAGCCAAGGATAACAATAAAGCCTTTTACAGTTATGTACATAGCCTAAAAGGTAGGACCCAAGCATGTGAAGATCTAGTGACCAACAGTATCACACTCAGTGACCCCCACAGAGATAACAAACTTGCTAGTAGACAGGTTTGGCAAAATTTCACTCCCCTATCCCTTCCAAATCTATCACAAACCTTGCCATAAACTTCCCTCTCACCCTACATTTCTGAAGAACAGGTCATCGAAGGTTTGTCCAAGGCAAAAAAAACACAGCCTCTATGGGACCAGATGGCATCCCAGGCTATCTTCTAAACAGGCTAAAACATGAACTAGCATCACCATTAAGTACCCTTTTCAATCATATTCTAACCACAGGCTTTGTTCCTGTGGATTAGAGAAAAGCAACAGTTAATCTCCCCCACAAAGGTGGTGTAGCAACAGACCCGGGGAATTACAGACCCATAAGCCTGAGCAGCCTCATCTCTAAGGCCATGGAACATATCATTATGGACCTCATAAATAAAGACATAGGTGACCTCCAAACCCTAGATCCTACCGAGTTTGACTTTGTCAAGCACAGATCCTGCCTGTTAAATGTTGGGGATTTTTTCAAAAGTGTTAGCAGGGCCATTGATGAGGGCATATCTGTGCACACAGCATACCTCGACTTAGCAAAGGCTTTTGACACAATCCCACACTCATTCATTACTGATAAACTTACCAAACTGAATGTTACCCCTCCATTGTAAGGGGGTGTCTCCACATCAACCGGCAGACCTGTTACCAGCAGGGTGCCACAGGGGTCACTGCTGGGCCCCCTATTGTTTGGTATATACATCTCAGAAGTAAGGTCAAAACAAAGGGGTTGTGGCTGATCAAGTTTGCAGATGACTGCAAACTGGGTGCACTTATTGAATCCCCAGTTGATGTAAGTATACTCCAGGAAGGTCTTATGCAGACCAACGACTGGTATATAAGTCACAGTCTCAAACTGAATGCAAAGAAATGCATTATCATTCCCTTCAGTACAAACAATGTCCCTTCACACTGTCAAATCAACAGCAATACCCTAAGTACCCATGAAGTGGTAAGGGACTTGGGTTCACAAGCTGACTGTGACCTTAACTTCGACCACCATGTGTCCCTTGTAGTAAGGAAGGCTTTCCACATAGCACATTTGATTAGTAAAAGCATTGCCTTGAGAGCAAAAGAGGTTATAACCCCTTTGTACTTGGTACTAATCTGGCCCATAATTGAGTATAATGCCCCATTCGGCATGTACCGTACAAAGCACTTGCAGCAATTGGAGAGACCTCAGAGGTTTCTAATAAAGAAGATCAAGGAATTCTAGCACATGCTGTATGTACACAGGCAGACGTAAGTCCCTGTCACTTTATCGTATAGACTTCTTAGGGGAGACTTATGCCTGGCTTACAGAGCAATCTCAGAACCAAACCTAATGAACTTGCTGCATATCCATAAATCAAACGGGACTAGAGCAACCCATTCCAGGGACCTAAATGAGGCCTGTGACTTAACTAGGACATACTAGGGGGGACAGATTTATCTCCCAATGACTGCTGCATCTTTGGAATAGGTTACCTATTCATGTGAAACAGAGAACCTCTATGACGAGAACCTCTATGACACTTTTCAAAAGGAACCTGGATGAGTGGATGGGGCACCCCAAATTCTTACTGAGAATAGCACCTGCAACCCTCCTGAACATGAGTAGTCAATACTGAATACAATCTTGGGTATTATCTAACATTTCTATGGTATTACATTGGAATGAAACAGCTAGGCAGATTGATAGGCTAGTAATCTCCTGTCTGTGATCTCATGATCCTATGAATAAGCAAATAGAGTCTAAGGGATTTAAGCTCTGGACCACAGTCAGTGGCTTTTTTACAGCTTATAGTGTTAATACTCTGTTCCAACTGCCAGAGCAGGTATCTTTATAGCACCAACGCACATACAGGCTGTATACCAACAGGTATTCAGCCATGATAAGAGTGGAGGTATGTATGTGCTGTACATTTCTTGTTGCTTAAACAAATTTATAATGCATGCCACAGTGCCACAGGGTTTGTGCACATAATTGCATTCACTCTGGTGTTACTAATGTTATATGTTCAGGCCACTGTAATGGAGACACTGGAGACTAGGGACGTGCAACAGGCTGAAATTAGCACCCTTGCAAGGGATGCTAATGAAACCAAGAATCAAATACCAGAATCACAGTCAGGTGATACAGTGGCACTGTCTGCCTCTGTCCTGAGTGGACATTTATCTGCAGTGTAGGGTGAATATTAGGCTGTATGGTCAGAGAAACTCGCTGCCCCAGCAGGGAAGGCTCTCTGATGGTACCAGGCACCAGCAATGTGGATTCAGCAGCAGTAGCAGATGAGCATATTGGCATCTGAGGTGGACATACCCACTAGAGCAAAACCTTGCAAGAGTGCCCAGCATCACCATGTGCTGCAGCTGGACCATGACTTACGAGTGACCCTTAGGATTACTCAGGAGATGTGCTGAAGTATCATCCAGGAACATCTGCTGCCACTCAGTCTTCATGGAGCTGACTGCTTTGCTGCTTGTCATTCATGATGATGATGATGATGATGATGATGATGATGTGCAGCACTGTCAGCAGTTCAATGGGGGCATGGAGTCTAGGGACAGTGTGGACTGTGGTGGCACACACTTCTTCTATTTTCACACCCATGTGGGCGTATGCAAGTGCCATCATCACTGCCCAAACTGGCTGTGCTCTCTGTGGTTCAGGTAGAGTATAAACTGTGGGTCATCATGTTAGAAGCAATCACTAGGTTCATAATCATCACATTAATAAGGATGTGTATGAAACTTTGCTACAGCTCATTGTGAATGGCTATGACACCCTACTGTCATGGGAAAGATATCTCAACAGCAGACTCTCTGTGTAACAACAAAGCATTCTCACCACAGGAAACCTTAAATCCTACCACAGTAAGCCATATGAGTGGCCATAGGTCACAGTCATATTGTGGTACTATGTACCTGTCACAAAATAATGTTATCCCTGACACAACTCACCCTATGTTACCCCACGACTGTGTCCATCTTCAGTGTCATTCCCTCCCCCCAGTTTCTGAGGGCAGATGCATGTCATTGTGCCCCTTGTCACTTGAGCACATTGATGACTGTGATCTACTGCCCCCTCCATCCTGTTTAATGGATGTGGAGGTGTCTAATATGCAATCTGACCTGGCCATGCACAGCCCTGCATACCCTTCTGTTAACACTGCATGCATCATGTACGTTCTGCCTAAAACAGCTCTGTAAAGGTGTGCTTGTCAGTCTCCATAGTTGTGTACTGTATCTTACTGCTTCACTTACACTACTGAACATTGTGCACATCACTGCTAGTAGGGTCTGCTGATATGATGATACCTCTTGATTTGCTTCACTGTCATTGGCATATGTTATTACTGCACCTTCCTTGCCAGTGTCAAGTGTGCATGGTCCTAATGTACCAATATCCAGGGCCTGGCTTACTAATTTTCTTGCAAACATATTGTGCATAACACATACTAGAAACATCCTGTGTGCTGTGGATGGTTTACCTTTACAAAACTGAATCACAGTGGTGCAATTGCTCATATGAGCAAATCGTAACCACGAAAGTCATAACAGCGACAATTTAACATGTTCAAAAATCAGCAAATCGAAAAGCAGATTCTCTGATTTTCGAACATAAATATCAAAAGAAAAATCTAATGAAGTGTAAAACGGGGGCAACCCCCCTACTTTAATATTCTAACTCCGAGATCGCACTACAGTGGGGAAAGGGACCATTTTCCAATCCCCACTATAGTGCAATCTGCCCCAAAATGCAGAATGTGCAATGAGCGAATGTCACTGTGCATTCGATCATTACACATTCAAACTTTTTTCTGTTCGGCATTTGCAAACTTTGCAAACTGCCTTTGCTGTTCGCCCCTGTGCAATACACACACATGAAGGTAAACCACTGTGGATAACACATACTGCCATGCTACTCCAAAAGTATCAAGGCTGTAAAATTGGAATTGGAGGTGATCAAAGTGATGTTTTGTGTTTCTGCACGTACTGTGTTGTACTGCAGTTCAGTAATGTTCTGTGTGTTTCATACAGTGTTTATTATCCTCGGATCTAGTGGCTATCTAGCTTAACCTCCAACACAATAGGGACATATGTGTGGGTGAGGTCACTACATATGTACACTATGTATGAACCTGCAATATCACCTTGTAGGAAGCAATGATACAGCTGGCATGTATACCATACATGTAAATCATGGCAATTGCCACTGTGCTATGCAGGTATATTAGTTATGATCCTATGTGCATTGCAAACTACCTGGCACTGCACATTGTTGTAGCCTTTCCTGTCCACACACCTCTGTGACTGTAGGCATCAAGTTGGAAGGCCCTATCATAACAACAAAATGTAGTTTTGGCTTTCACCTCTAGTGTGCTGGGAAGTCAGATATGCTTGTACATGTATATATGTATGTAAAAGCATTACTTTGAGAAACATAATAAGTATTCCAGAGGCCTGTGATATAGCTAATGTGTACCCATTTGATCTCTAAAAGGTCTCTATAGATAGAATTGTAAGCACTTTACACACCCTGCTGTCCCCATGGATATGAAAGCCACACCACACATTCTTGTAGATTCTGCATGTGAGGTATATCTGTCCAGCAATCTCCATACAATATCACAGACTATACAGAAATTATTGATAATTTCCTTGTCTGTGAAACTGAGATGTTTCCCACTCTTGGTACCAGCTTTGTGCCACCTGATACCTCACTGCCTAATGGACAAGACCTAGAGATGCTATCAACCAATAAATGTTGTTGCATGACTACTGTTTTGATCTGAAGCATTTTAGATGTCTGCAACTCAGATATTTTCTTTTCTATTGTCACACAGACTTGTACACAAATCTTTCCACCAATGACTGAATTGTGTCTGTATGGCAACTGTATGCATTTCCAAATAGTTATGGCCTCTTTGACGTTCGACTTTATCTCACTGGACTGCCACCAAGTAACATGACACCCCTTACTATCCTAGGTCAGTAATTAAGGAGCTTCAGTCCTCACTACTGTCTCCAGTATGTGACTGTCACTTAAACAGAAGTAATATTTCACAATTTTCCCCTAACAGCACAACAGGAACACACCCTATTTTCCTGGGACTGGACTATATACCCCTGTCCACCCCAAATGTATTTTCTTATATAATACAAATCAGTGTGTCCCAGTTTAAGACCTCTGATACACTGACACTTAAAGTAAATTTAAATCTCACACACCCATGGCATCACATTTTCTCCTCGGCCTCTAGCCAAAATCTCTTTAACTCCAGATGGATTCTCAGGTCTTCTGAAGAAAAGGTGGACTGTCCTGTCTGGCAGGCTGCACATCACCAACACCAAACTGGATATCCTCCGAATGGCTAGTCTGAGCTGCATCTGCAACCAAAGCTGAAATCATTGCTTCCTTGATCAGGTTGGCATGCACCAATCTTCTGGCTTCACACTCCTTCACCAACTGGATCTTTGTCAGCTTGCTAAAATCTTCTGCTGACATCCTTGCCTGCTATCCCTGACTATCTAACTAAAAAATAAATAAATAAATAAAACTGTGGTAGACTGAAATTCTGAATGTTTACCTTGCGGCTGTCAAGAGTACACACCTTAATGACAACTACCCACAGGCTACTAGAATCCAATTAAAAATCCTACACCACTGCCACCAAGTAATGTGAAGTCCCTTACTTTCCTGGGTCAGCATCTAAAGACCTTCAGTCCTCGCTACTGATTCCAATAAGTGACTGTCACTTAAAAAGAAGTAATATTTCACAATTTCCCCTAAGAGCACAACAGGAACACACGCTATTTCTCTGGGACTGGACTATATACCTCTGTCCACCCCAAATGTATTTTCTTATTATACACTTCAGAGCAATGTGTCCCAGTTTAAGATCTCTGATACACACACTCAAAGTAAATTTAAATGTCACATATCCAAACACTTCTCTGAAAGCTTAACACAGATTTCCAGCTGTGGGCATTCCCCAAAATAATATTGTAATGCTGCCACCAATCAGAGTGTCTTCATGCCCTTCTAAAGGGATGTCCAGTTATGAAAATTAAATATCAAAATAAATAATAGCTATGATCAGAACAGCCAGGCCTTCAAGGGGACCTGGGGAGTATCAAACAGGTATAAGCAATCTCTAATCTCTAAATAAATATACTGATTGCTAGCCACAATGTAAAGTAATGAAAAACATTTAATAATAAGTAAAATTATTACAATAATGTAAATCAATAGCTTTTAATAAACACCAGAACTCAATCACCGGATGTGTAAAATTAAACTGCAGAACAGGAGTCCATTATTCTAGAAAAACTCTATCATAATAACTAAACTTTGCTAATCTAACTGAAGAATAGTGTTTCTCATCCAGTGTAATACATAACTGCAAGGCAAAAGGCAGGCTTACTGTTTTTGGTGTGTTCTCTTTCATAGGTGTCCACTGACTGCAGAGCACTGTAACTGACTGTACTTCACAAAACTGCTTAGCACTTGACAAACTGCAGTCTCAACTGTTTTTTTTTAAATAACAGCTGTTTGTCTTTTTCTGTCAGTCAGCTGTTTAAATAATCCCTTAGCAACCAGGAACATTCTAATGACATCACTCACTGTTCAGCTGGTACTCCACAGTACTTTAGAAAGTCCCTCTCCAACATGCATAATTAGAAATGCATCAAAACACTGAGCCTCTCTAAACATTCTGTATAAACAAGGAAATATTTAACATTTTAAAACTTATTTACATTTTCACACATAGACATGCTGGCATACTATACAAGTTAATCCAGAATATATACAAATCTCCTGCCAGACATGCTAACACAGATGTCAGTGTTTTCTGTTTCTTCACAGCTTAATTTCCTTATTTGCATTTCATTATGAGGTCATTCACGTGTGTCATTCTTAGCAGGATAGTAGTGCTACATGGGACTATGAATCATTTCTGCTCAGTCACATGTTGAATTACAGGCAATTTGACTATGAAACTCAGCACAGGAGCTCTTTCTGTAGAACATGAGAGTAAGTTAAGTGTCAGGACATCTTCACTGTATATATATTCTATGGTAGGTACATCTCTTTCTACTCGTTTAATCTATTTCATTTAATGGTATTTATCGCATAACTTCAATGAAAAAAAATTATGCAGTGATTTTTCATTATCAGGTCTGGCACTATATGAAGAGTTTTTCATTTGCATTTGGAAAATTTATGTAATTTCCCTTTGCAGAGGCAGGCACTCTCAGTTTTATTATGAATCTAATGTCAAAGTCAAAATGCTTCACCATAAAGCATACTTCTGTTACATCATCGCCTATAAGTAACAGCAAAGAAGCTTGAATGCATTAAAGCCACATTACTTGCTTTCAACTTCAAATTCACTTTTAAAACTTGAGAATAAACAGCCTAGGAGTCTTATGTACCTGTTAAATGCAGGGCTGTATTTCTAACATATTCCCCTACAACTGCTGCACAATAGCTCAGGGTATGAGGCATGTCCATACATGCACCATCCAATATGGTCACACTTCAAACATCTGCTTAGCTGCTAATACAAGGCTTTCATGGTATAATTAGTTTACCTTAATCACTTAATCACGAATATACTGCTAAGTAGTATGATTTGCTCAGTGCAAAAAAAAAAAAAATGAAAACAAACTAAAATAAATAAAAGTAAAATTCCTTTGAACCACATGCTTAGTGCAATAAGGCAGGTAGTAGCACTGGAGCAGTACAGAAATGGAAACCTTGAGAGTGGATAACAACCACATGAAGCACTCAGTGACTGCATTTCTCAATTTACTAATTTCTGTACACACACACACACACACATATATATATATATCTATATATATATATATATATATTATTCATATAACTGTGTGTATAATTCTTTTCATTTGCAAAAGAAGGCATCTATCCTACACATGTAAAAATCCACTTTTTATTGCTTTTGATCCAGCAATCTTCCCTGAAATATATTGTTATGAAGATATTAAGCTGTTTGTGAAGCACATGCTTTATATGATATGCTGAGATTGAAACAAATATCTCTAGGGAATATAAAATACTTGGAGCCTTTATCATAAATCTTCAAGGCCCATGGAAAACAACATCATTGAATTTTTAGCCAGTGTAGGATTACTACAGTTAGTTGTCCAGTTAACATAGTCCAACTCTAATTAGGTAAGGCGTGGTTGTAATAAGTATACATGACTCCATAACAAGTCTAAATTTTCCCCCACCCCCATCTCAGTGGTCATGGCCCCATCTCATTCATGGCCATTCACTCACCAGTTAAACAATCCTATTAGTGCTAACTTCTCCAAATCAAAATAAACAATCCTATTAGTGCTAACTTCTCCAAATCAAAAGACATCAACAAATTAAAATATTATCTCATCTCTGCTGTCTGCACTCTTACACTATAAAGTGAATGCCCTGACAATAGAACAAGCACTCTGACTAACCTTCTCCTTGGTCTACAAAACAAATATTTTATTTTTATTTTATATTTATTTACCGGGTGCTACACACTGATCAGAACTGACCCTTTGTTGATACTCTTCAGATGAAATAATTTACAAGGAAGAAAAAAGAGAGAGAAATAACAGAGAGGCAGTAAGCTCTACATATTAGAACAGAACAGAAAGTGAAAATACATAACAAAAACTGTACAGCAGCAATTAATAGATGCAGCAACAACTATGAGAGAAATGCATGTTCACAATTCACATGAGTATATTTCAGGTTTATGTCGTGGAGGAAATGTTGTCCAGTTATGAGGGTCAGGGCAGGAGATGGTGGGGGAATTAGGGGGTGTCAGTAATTGAGAGAAATAGTAAAGTCAGAGGTTGATATGCCCTTATGTGATTTGGCCTGCTGTGTGGCATGTACAGTTTGATTTAGTATGGATAGATTTTTTAACTTCAGCTCTGAAGGTAGGGAAGGGGAATTGTAGTTTTTTTAGGTGGATGTAGAGGGATTCTGATATTTTAGGAGAAAGGATGGAGAAGGAGTGATTAGTAGAGTGTACCCTGGTTTGTGGGGGTTTGATTGGGATGGTTGTTTGGGAGAAGTGTCTGAGGTTGTAGTGCATGTGTGTTTAGTATAAAGTTTGGTAGCTAGTGGTGACAAATGAGGTTAGATGAGTCTGAAGATGACAGCCTAGTAGCAGCAGGTCTAGTCTGTGCTGCACTGGGAGCTGTTTGGCTTTTCTGAGGTTGAAGCAGTGGTGGTCAGCAGAGCATGAATTAGTAATGAAGTGACAGTGGTGGTCAGTAGAGGGTGAATTAGTAATGAATTGACAGTGGCGGTCAGTAGTGGTTGAATTAGTAATGAAGTGACAGTGGTGGCCAGCAGAGCGTGAATTAGTAATGAAGTGACAGTGGTGGTCAACAGAGGGTAAATTAGTAATGAAATGACAGTGGTGGTCATTAGAGCATGAATTAGTAATGAAGTGACAGGTTGTGCTTTCAATAGCCTGTAATGTGTAGGAGTTTTTCTTAGAGGCCGAGGCTATTATGGGAAGTCCATATTCAAGATGGACTAGATGGATTCCTTTGCTTATAACACCCTGGTTGGTGTGGAAATGTAGGGTGGGATTTTCCTGTCCCAGAAGAGAAGTGAGTTAATTTTTGCCCTCAGTCTTTAGTGACTGGTCCAGCCACAAACTGAGGTAGTTGAAAGAGTTGAGTATTTCTATTGGTGTGTCACAAAAGACGGTGATACTGAGTGGCTTTGTTTTTCAAATTCTTGTATGGCGCCAAATAGCATGCTTTTTGTTTTTGTAACCACATTACATCAAAACTAACAAAAACTTTAATTATTAGTTTATCTCTGAGTTAATATACTTAATGAAACTGAAGGACCAAACAAGGATACCAAAAGAAAAAAAAAACTGCATCCCAGTGACTATTAAAAGTTCATCATCTATTAACCCTAGCAAAAAAAAAAGAGAGTTAGCTGCTACAATGCCCTATTTCTATGGTCACATGGACTTCCTTGATCATAGATCCAAAACAGTATTCGAAACAAGTCATCCTCCTTACCAGTCAACCCAAAAGCTCCAGTCTTGACTCTTAACACCATCTTAAAAAGAAACAGTCCTCTTGACTGTGATGCTTTTTTACCTTCCTACAAAAGTTATATAATCCTACTTAGCTCTTAATACCTGTCTTTTAAAATCTACCATTAGAATTTCCTGTAGATTTTATAACCTCCCTTCTACCTCTGACACATTAAAAATAAAAGTAGTTTTATGCAAAATCCCACATGCTGTTCCCACTGGGTCAGTGAAGTCACATCGTTGGTTCCTATCCCTATATACAGAACATATTTTAATTTCTTTACAACACCTCTGTAATCTATCCCTAAAGCTAAACACTATGCCCACTCGAAACATCTACCTTCATGTGACTTTAGTTTCATTCCATTCTCACAACCCTAGGAAAAATATTTAAAAAGGTGGTGCACTCACAAATTTCCTTTTGCTTCAAAAACTACACCCTCTTCTCTATACAACAACGTGATCTCTGGGCAGAAAGAAGAGTAACAGCCATCTGGTCTCTTAGTGATGACATTCTGATAAATATGGACAAAGGTTAACTCGCTGGAGACAAATTCACTGACATCACCATGACCTTTTATGAGAAATATGGACAGACGTTTTCTCACAAGACCAGAAGTCATTGATTTCTCCAAAGCTCTTGATTTGTTTAACCATACCATGCTGTTTAATGAGCGTCTGTCTAGCTGCTAACAAATGTGACAAAACAATCAAATGGTTCATCAATTTCCTGTCCAACACGTTCATCCAAGTTAAGATGGGACCCTCGCTCTCCGACTGCTATATTTTTAGAAGGTGATCTAAACTAGCTTCCTTTCTATTATTACATTTATAAAGGGGCTCCTTGTTGAACTACTTATAATACTAATAATTCTGTAAGTCAATGTTATGGCTGTTTATGGATGCAACCCATTAAGTACAGAGAAAGTTATTAGGGACCTGGGGACCCAAGTTGATAGCAATCTCTCCTTTGAAAACCACATTGCCAAACTGGTAAGAAAGACCTTCTACATAGCCCACCTCATCACGAAGGGTTTCACATCTAGATCAAGATAGGTAATCGTGCCCCTTTATTCATCCCTCATCAGGCCCATCATAGAATACAATGCCCCTTTTGGAATGTACCTTACCCGACACCTGCAGCAATTAGAAAGACCCCAAAAGTATCTCACCAAGAGGATCAAGGGTCTCAAACAGATGCCATATGCTGCTCGGTTAAAAAACCTCCAGCTCTACTCAGTTGTATACCGCCTACGTCGAGGCGATCTATGCCTGACATACAAAGCTATGTCAAATCCAGAATTAATGGACATGCTCCACCTCAGTAAATCTAAATCCCTTAGAGCCACACGCTCGAGGGACTTGAACCTCAGCACAGAAATAAATAGAACTTGCTGGAGGGACAGGTTCATAACCCAGAGGCTCCCTTCGCTCTGGAATAGAATTCCAGTTCATGTGAGGCAGAGCACCTCACTGAATCTCTTCAAGAAGAATCTCGATAGGTGGATGGGGGATCGTAGGTTTGTCCCAGGGATTACTCCCGTGTCACTATTAGACAGAGGCACAGCAAACTAAACCTTAAAAAGGGCACAGTATACTCAAATCAAGGGGTGGTGGAAGCCATACAGAATCGGGCTAGGCTTATAATTGCCCCAGGGCAGATAGCCTAGTATGAACCTATGAACCTCTCTTCTTCAGTAATTTAAGATCTCTTTGAACATGACTTCACCCACTTTTGTCATAGCCATGCAAAACTGAATTCATACTCAACCACAAGTACACCAAATCCATGTTATTCACCACCTAACACAAACAGTGCAGTAACCCCCAATGATTGTTGTGTCCTACACAAGCATTAAGAAGTTATTGAAGCATTTAAAAATTCAGATGTCTAGGAACATAATTAAGCCAAAGTTACAGTTTCAATTTCATCTGCAAGAAACAAAAGCAAAAAATAAGCAAACTAATCTTCCAGTCCTGGCAATTATCCAATTTCCTGCCACTAGAGAGAAGAAAAACTTTAAGTAAAGAATTTCTTTTAGCCCATCTTAGATATGAGGTTTTCTCATTGCATCTATCTCTAAAGAGAACCATTCTTCTGTGCAGATAACATCCAAATATACTGCAAATGCATTATGTATGTATGTATGTATTTATTTAGTCATTAGCTGAGATAATCCAGCTGAGTAAGAGCCCCTTCTCTGTGAAAACCCTGAGAGAAAGGCTCCATAGAAGTGTCATAGTAAGATACATTGCAGTAGCCCAGAAAGAGCGTAGTTGCCTAGACCTAACTAAAACTGAGTCCCTATCTTTTCAAACTTATCAAAATAGAAACTTTCCTCTCTTGTGTCTTTCCCCTCTCTCTCTCTCTCTCTTTCTCTCTCTCTCTGTTTTATGGGAGGCTGTGATTTAGAAACCCACAGTAAAAGTTCAGGTCAGTATCCTCTGTCGTACCATCGTTGATAACTCATCATAGTACATGGGTATGAAGCAGATTCTCTGGTTTAGAGAATGTGTGCAAACTCAGACAAGTACTCCCTTCTTCCCCTAAAGGGAATGGCTTTTACTCCATTTTATGAATTAGCATTAAAGCATCTACTGGGAGCTGCTAATAGTAAATTGTTTCACAGCTATATCCTTTTCCTTGCCAATGTGTCTTTCCTCACTGCAACAATATACTCTTGAACTTTATTGACTACACCAACACACACATGTTGGAAGTTTCCTACTACTATGTGGAATTTTGGTTATTTCTACGATTAACTCTTCAGATATAATGCTACTGTATATTCTTATATCATTTTATTGCATATAGATAGACATCCAGTATGTGTCTACAAATGCTGAATATTGTATATATTTTCTGTCTTTCTTTTTTGTACAAGGTTTTCCCACTTTAATTTTTTTGACCTTGTTCTGAAAAATAACCATGTGAATCAAATTACTACCCTGATCAACATATTTTAAATAAAACAAGCAAACACTCAAAAAAAAAAAACAAGTAAGCAAGCAAAAACAAACAAACAAATAAGTCTTAATCAGAAAAAAAAGAATTTATTTGCCTTAGACTAGAATAGGGTGATAAACACAGCCCTGAGTAGTGTAAATGGTCTTTCTTATAAGCCACCACACTCAGTGGTAGAAATATTCATGGGAAGGAAGAATAAGGTTAGCATATCTGAACTGTCTGCAAATATAACAGCTGGGAAAAAATATGATATGGGATTATAAAATGTCATGGATGGATTACCAAATCATCCTCTGCAGACTTGCATTATAAATAAAGTTACCAAAAGATACATTACATGCTGACTGTCGGCACATACAATGCAGTATATTATTTATTCATGTATATTACACATACACTGAAAGAGGGCATCAGAGTGTATTTTCCACAAGCATGATGAAAAGCAGTGCATAATACATAAGAAAAAGACATCTGATGGGTCAGCAGAACCATTCTCTGGCTGCCCTAACACCAATCTTCATGGAGCAATTCTCTATGATATGCATTTTTTTGAATGATGTAAGTTTATTTTTATATTTACCCATCCTTTATTTCATAATCATTTTTGCAGATGAATGTAGTCCTTAGAATATAAAAATGGCATAAGTAGATCCTTACAGTAAAATAAACTTCAGTCTCACCTGGATACTGTATACATTTTTAGAGCACATAAACATTTATGGGTTTATGGACTGGAAGATTACTACTTTATTATTCTGACAGTATAAATGGAAAGGGTACTGGCGTTTAATCAGTTTACATGCATAGGCACACACACACACACACACACACACACACACGCACGCACGTACGCACCCGCACACACACACACACACACACACACACACACACACACACACACACACACACACACACACACACATGCACGCACGCACGCGCACACACACACACACACACACACACACACACATGCCTGCAATGTATCTCCAATTAATCTGTCAACAGAGATAAACTGCAATGGGAAAATGTCTGTGTTCAATGACCTTCTGATGTCAGAGTGTGTTACTTCTCAGTGAATTTCATTGTGTTCTCTTGTCATTGCTTGGCAATGAATTGAGTCAGAACAGAACCTTTTAATAACTCAGTGGCTATGAATTAATCATTGGTTTCCTGTCCTGAAATGCATTCTAATGTTCTCCTTAATTGATTTAAATGTACTCTTCTCAGCGCTAGTCTCTTTAGGTGCACATTTTTCTTGCAGATTTTTTTGTCTTTTTGTGGGTTTTTTTTTTTAAATTAGTAAGAGACTTAGAAGCCAGAGTTTCCAAATACTGAGTTGTTGATATGTTGGCTTTGCATCTGTTAATGGCAAATATGCTCAATAGGCTTCATTTTATTTATATATTTTATACAAATCAGTTGCACAGCTGGGCATATGATACTGACTCATATTACAGACTGTAGCACTTAAATGAGCAGAAATATAAAGTACTAACACCTTAAGTGTAATATTTCACCAGTGGTAACACTGAAGTCCCATGGCAGCTAATGGTGAAGGAAGGATTGTATCAGCCATAGCATGTATTTTCTCCTCTGCTACAAAGATTTTTTTTTTCTCAGTATCTCTGCATCTGATGGAAATATAGTGGGGTGGCACACCCTGATGAATGACATCTAAGAGGTAGATATTAGGCACAGGTGCAGATTCACAGATGAAGCACTGAAGAGTTGCATTGTGACCAGGAATGAGCAGATGGGTGGGACCTGCTACCATGGCAGAGGAGTTATGATATGGCAGTTCCTAGAAGATTTTACTTTTCACCTCAGGCAACCAAAAGTAGAGTGGAAATTAGTAAATAATGCTGAAAAACTGAAGACTGTTGCAAGACCTATTTTTGTATTCAATTTTAAAATATGGAAAAAGTGTCTGAGGTTTAAGTAAGAGCCTCTGTAATCATATTGGGTCTTTAACAAATGTACAAGATACAGATGCAGGCAACTACAGGCCCATAAGTCTTACCAGCCTCATATGTCAGGCCATTCAAAGAATCATCATGGGCATGATAAATGAGGACATAGTTAACCTGCAAACACTGGATCTATCACAGTTCTGCTTTGTTAAAGGAAGGTTATACCTATTAAACCTGGTAGACTTTTCTGAGAGGGCCACCAGAGCATTGGATGAAGGTAAGACTGTGCAGATAGCTTACCTCAACATGGCCAAGGCTTTTTATACAATACAATACCCCACTCAGGCATTATAGACAAGCTCACTAAATTAGATATAAACCCTTTTATCACCCGCTGGATAACCAGATGGCCCACTGATAGGACCCAGGAGGTCAAAATAGGTGAGGACACCTCCACCATAAGGTCAGTCACTAGCAGAGTCCCCACAGCTTGGTATTGAGCCTGCTCCTTTTTGTCATCTATTTCTCTGAAATGAAAGCCAATGCTGAAGGTTTATGGCTGAATAAGTTTGCAGATGATTGCAAGCTGAGGGTTATCACTGACTCCCCTGCAGTCATTATCATTCTTCAGTAAGGTCTGTCTCTGACTAACAAATGGTGCCGAAGCTATGGTCGTAAACCCAATGCTAAGAAATGCATAAATGTACCCTTTGGGACGTTAGCTATCCCGGCTAATTACCATGTTGACCATGACCCCTAAAAGTCAACCTAGTGGTCAGGGATCTGGGTACACATGTAGACAGTAGCTGCAACTTCAACCACCACGTGGCCACAGTGGTGAGGAAATCCTTTTATGTTATGCAACTTATAAATAAGGGCATGGCTTCTAGGTCCAAAGAAGTCATTATCTCACTGTACTTCGCCCTTATCAGACCAGTCATAGAGTACAGTACTCCCTTTGTATATACCTGACCAGTGACCTCAGAGGTTCCTTACAAAAAGAATACAAGGCATAACAAACCTGCC
Source organism: Protopterus annectens (assembly GCF_019279795.1). NCBI lineage: Eukaryota > Metazoa > Chordata > Ceratodontiformes > Protopteridae > Protopterus > Protopterus annectens. Next base: position 1,219,619,542 of record NC_056739.1, read on the forward strand.
TTATGCAGAGCACCTTAAAACCCTTTCCTTCTACTCAGTCTCCTATAGATTGCTGAGGGGTGATCTATGCCTATCTTACAAGACATCCACAAACCACACACTTATGAATCTCCTACACATTCATAAGTCAAAGAGTACCAGAAACACAAGACCTAGGGACCAGAATTTTGTCTATGACTTAAACAGAATATGCTGGGGAGACAGATATGTGTCCCAGAGTCTGTCCCTGTGAAGTTGAGTTCATCAGTTACCCAGTGTAAGCACAACCTAGACCAGTGGATGAGGAATAAGAACTTTACACCAGGCCTGGCAATGGACAGAGGTACCTTATAAATGTCTGGCCCTCAGTGTCCTGTTTGGATACAGGATGTCATTATTCTTTCGGGACAAATTGACAAGGCTTAGAAAGACCCCTCCAGATCTTTAGCCCAGTAACAATCTATGAATATGTTTGACACCAATGTTTGACTGCCTTTTTATATTTAGCATTGTTGTGCAGCATTTGTCTAAATTTGAAAGCATTATGAGATCGTTAATATTCAGTATTTCAAGGTACTGTTTTTCTTTCCTCTGCTCTGCTTTCTGTACTCATATATATATATATATATATATATATATATATATATATATATATATATATATAGATCCATATACGGGCCTACTTTGTTTGACAGAAAACACATTTCACGGAAACTCATTTCATCGAAGCCTCATTTCACTGAAAATGAATTGCCTGAACACAATTCACTGAAAGCTCACTTCAATGAAAACTCATTTGACTGAAACTCATTTTGTCTAAACAGGTATATGCCCTGTTCCCCACTGTAATGCATTCCTGGAGTTAGTAAAAAATATATGAAGAGGATCACCAAAGGAATACTGCAGCACTAAATCCAGAACATTTATTGAAAAAAGTTAAGCACTTTTGTCAAAATCACAAGACTTCATCAGAACAAGAACATACAAAAAATGCCATATTTAAATACGCTAACCCTTATAGCCATTGGTTGACAAAGCAAACATCATTTCCTGTAAAATGATTAAGCAGTTTAAAAAGACAGTACCACATAATCACAGTAACTGCCCACTACAACACACCAATTGCCACCTACCAACCACATAGACATTAATATATTATGTATTGAACTATGATTTAAAACACAGATCTTGAATTAAATCACATAAAAAAAGCTGAGTTTAGTTTTAATACAGAACTAATGGATAACTTGTCATTGAGCCCAGATGGTCGACATGCATTTAATTTGATCTGCCACTTGAGCTCTAAATATTCAAGGAAGTCATCGTCGGGCCCCTCTCGTGGACCCAGGTCTACTTGTTCAAGTACAAAAAATTTAAAATAATGTGTTGGGTGTACCTTTATATGCTTAAATAAAGCATTGGTTTCTTTATTTTTTAGTTTATCATAGTTGTGTTGATATATTCTTTGTCTGAGGGCTCTGATTGTCTTCCCCACATAGTACCCCCTCACATAACATACAGGTTGCAATATATACCACTCCCTTGGTGCAACAGTAACACTTCCTGTTAGTAGTAATTTTACCATAGTTCCTGACTCTAATGGAATCAGTGTCCAAAATATCGGGGCATTGTCCACACCTCCCACATTTAAAAGTTCCACCTAGGCCTGCCTTTAACTTTTTCCTCTCCACCAGGCCTTTCAAGGAGGTGCCCTTTTTGTAAACCACAAGAGGTTTTTCCCCCCAACCTTTTGTTGATCTTCTCATCCAAACAAAAAAATGGTCCAAAAATCATAAATGATGCTTCTAATGTTAAAAAAGAAATCCCTAGTGAAGTGCTGGACACATGCCCTAGTAAAACTGTCAGTTTTGACCAAACCAGAGGTTCTATTCAAACCTTCAGGCTTCTCCAAGAGTGTAGAATAAATACCCTCAGCTCTTTTTGATTTGACTTCTTCAGCTATGTCATTGACAAAGTTAAAGGGGTAACCTCTTTTCTGCAACATTCCCATTAAGATATCACATTCTTTAACAAAATTGTCCTGGTCGGACACCATTCTGGCAAATCTCACGTATTGACCCTTGACAAGGGATTTTTTCTGATGCAGAGGGTGGCAACTCTCAAAATGCAACAAAGAGTTAGAATAGGTATGTTTTTTATAAAGGTGCAAAGTGAACCTACCTTTAAAGTCATCTTTCTTAATAGTAACATCCAGATAATTCAAGGTGTTAAGGTCCTTGGTCATGGTAAATTTCAAAAAAGTTGGTAGTGTTGTTGGTGTAAACGAAGAACCTATTCAGGTCATCTTCGCTCCCATGCCAAAATAAGACCATATTATCCAGGTACTGTCCATATAGTACCCACATGTCCTTGAATTCAGAGTTCACTACGTAGAGGTCTTCCCACTGTGCTAATACAACGTTAGCAAATGACGGTGCGCAACATGCGCCTATTGCCACCCCCTGCACCTGCTTGAATAAATGCCCCTCAAAAGTGATAAAATTGTTGTCCAGAACCATTTCCATACAGGACCTGATAGTAAGGATAGTGTCATGGTTCAATGTACTGTTTAAGCATAAATAGTCATAGAACCATTCTAGTCCAACATCATGAGGTAAATTACTGAGAAGAGGTCACAGATGTCAATGGTGACCAAGATCAAGTTCTCGTGGTACATACTGTTCTTAACTTTGGACAGAAAGTCCCAGGAGTCCTTGATCACCAGGTCTCTACTATCGAGTGTGTGCTTAACAGTCGGTCGTAAGGGGGGGGGGGTTAGAGATACTCGTATGTATCTTAGGGATTCCAGAACTGGTAGGAATCCTAGGATGCTTAGTTTCCAAAAATCTAGAAGTTTCTACAGTAATTTGCTCATTGAGTAAAAGTTGTTCAATGTCTAAATCTATATGCCTGTAGGATATATTCAACTCATTTTGGAAACCTCTGTGTATGTGTCACTGTACAGTAAGTCAGTCCTTTTACTATTGTAATCACACACATCCATGATAACAGTTCCTCCCCCTTATCCAGTTTCATAATCCTGATTTCATCATTCTCTAAAATATCACAGAGCAATGTAGTTTCTTGCCTAGTTAAATTATTGACCCCATTATTATCAAGAAGGTTTTGTTATTATTTTTGGCAACCACTTTTCTGAATTCATTTTCACAAAGGGTCTCATACATTTGTACTATCGGGTCCATAGGGGGAATGAAAGTACTTGGTCTATTTAATCGGCCTAGATTCCCCTGCAGCATGCATTGTCCAGCCCCCTCTTGTGCAAAAAAGAGTTCCAAATTCAACTTCCTAGTGAATAATTTAAACTCCAAAATAGTATTGACAATGTCACTACCAGTTGTTAGCACAAATTTGAGCCCTTTTGAGAACAGTTCTGTCCAATCAGTACTCACAGTTGTCCTACTATAATTGTCAATGCTGAAATCATGCTCAAGATTCTTCACAATGGTACATTCAAACATCCCAACCCTTTCATTGTCATCATTCATCACCTCCAATACTGTTGTTGTCTCCCCCTCCTCCATCGATTCTGATAATTCACTTGTCCATACCCTCCATTCCCTTGTCCCCCCCCCCCCCTCTGATTCATCAATCGCTGGGATCTCCTCAGAGGCGGTGGTTCTAAAGGGGCATTGTCATCCACTGACACTACCACATCATCATCTTCATTAATTACATTAACCTCTTCACATCCTTCAGCCCACCTAGCTTGTTGGCCCAGGGGTGGGTCAGAGTATGCCCTCCCCTCATCATAATCAGTTTTATCCCTGAACAGATTTCTTTCCTGGAATTAGTATATATAGTAAGGGGGGTTGTGGAGGGGCAGAGCCTCCTCACATCGGGGGATGTGGGGGGCTTAGTCCTCCATCTATTCTAAATGTTGTAAACCATAGATAGACATGGATTCTTACAAGTCAAATGAATAACTCTTTCCAGAAAATAATATATACCCAAACTATGTGGGGGCTATGCATCTCACACACCCCCAATGTGGGGGGTTGTGCCACCCCCCAACTATATATACTAACTCCAGGATCACACTACAGTGGGGAACAGGGTATATACCTGTTTAGAAGAAATGGGTTTCAGTCAAATGTGTTTTCAGTGAAGTGAGCTTTCAGTGAATTGTACTCAGGGAATTAATTTTCAGTGAAATGAGACTTCGACAAAATTAGTTTCAGTGAAATGCCTTTTCTATCAAACAAAGTAGACCCATATATATATATATATATATATATATATATATATATATATTCATGACTTTGAATGCAACCTTGGTAGCTTGATAACAAAGAAAGCGAGATGGATGAAGCTTACCGCAAAAGTGACAAGTAGAAGGCCAGAAGTTATCATTTCACAAATGAAAGCATTTACTATTTACTGAACTACAGTAGGACAGTCACTAAGGACAAGAAGACAGCAACAAGAAAATATGAGAGATGTTTGGGAATTATGGGGCTGCAGCAGTTGTAAAGGAGGAATTAGGGTAGGGGTAATTATTTGTATGTATGAAATAAGAGAGGAGGGGGGAGATCAAAGTAAGGAATGTTACCATTTGAGGTTCACGCTACAGTATTACCGGTAAGGGGCCATCTGCCAGGAAAATATAAGGATAGTTCAAAGGATGAAAGTGGTCTTAGCTGAGGAAAGAAGGATTTTGCAAGTAGAGAAACTGGTATGGCAAGACAGCTGTATCTCTCTGATGGGCCATGCAGCTCCTAATACAGAACCCCTGGCAGCAGTGGCCAGTGAAATGGAATGGTACACATGGGGTAAACCTTGTAGGAAGATAGAAATGGTGTTATTCTTTGTCCCAAGTTACTTGGCTTTCTTTGCATACGCTGTAGCACAAACACCTTCTAGTTTCTGTATTCATTCAGTTTATTATTCTAAAGCACTTATAAGCATTGCAAAAGTTATTGTAATTACCATAATATTAAAATGCAAGCTTAACTAACATTTTTTAATCATTATATTAATCTCAATTTAAAATTGCAATCATTCAACAGCCTTAATAATAAAAGGATGGTTCTCCATGTAGAGTAAGACTGGTAAAATGGTAAATGTGGGATGAAAGTAGGGTATTCATGGTAGTTTCATTTACTGGGTGTTTGTTTAAGAAAAAAGGGATAAGCAGTGCTGCATGAAAACATAGGCAGTGCCCAGTTAGCATCAGAGATGACTGCCAGCCTTTCTTCATACCATACCTCTCAACCTCACAGCACAAAAAATCTGGACAAAGCCAGAAAATGGGGGAACAAAGGCCCAAAAATAGGGGCACATTTTAAATATTGCTCTTATAAACTTAGAAAGTTGGTAGAATGACAGATTTTGCATCATTATATATTTTCTGAATGATGTGAAGTCTGAAACTCAAACTGTCAGTCATTATTTAGTATTATTTAGTGACTTCAGTCCCCAATGATTTGCCAGAAAACTGCAAATTTTATGGAGAACAGATCAAAAATAAGAGGCAAAAATCTGGACAGTATGCAAAAATCTGGACAGTTGACCGGTATGCTTCATACTAGACAGAAGGTGAATGAAAAACCCGTATGGTAACACTTGGAAAAGAAATAGCTCATCCAGAAAATAAACAGTAATGATGTTAAGTAAGTGATGGTGCACTGGGTAGGTTTGTGCTAAAATTATAGAATCCTGATACTTTCATTGCACAAACAGTACAGGTGATGCTAGGAACAGTGCACTCGAAGTTCAGTATTTAATAGCTGGGAACCAGAACATGACAGTTTGGGGACACATATTACTCATTATATATGAAACATTAATTGTGTGAAGAAGTGGGTGGAAGTATGCACAGAAACAGAAGCTGCAGTAATATATGTATGCAGTAACAATGCATTCAAAAGTAAAGTGAGGATAAAAAGTGATGCTTTGCTAGCATTGTATTGAGTTTCAGGTTTCCTTGCTGTTCTTTGCTCGTCACACTTTTTTATAGTTACCCGGCTCAGAATTCAAGGCCTTACTGTTCCTGTAGAGAGCCCATGTCCCTGTTTATCTGTCTACTGACAGCCATTTTAAATGATGAGTAGAGGACCTGCATGGTATTTTGTGATGTATTGACCAGTGAGGAATTCTGCATAAATACAAAAGCCTTTCACCTGCTTGCATTACTTTAAGTGCTAACAACCCAAGAAGGGAGATTATCAACTGTGATAAGACAAAATATTATACAACTTTGCAAAAGCTTAAGTGCATGTAATGCAGGAAACAGACTAGCAAAAAAAAGCTCCAGCTCATGAAATATAAAATAGATTGGCATCTTCACACATCTCCACATATCCACATACTATAAAACATTTAGATGAGGATTCTGATTATAATTTTACTTTGTTATTTGTTCTCAAAATGGATGTCAAGAACTCTACCTCTCTAGCTTTTCTGTTATGTGGATTTGTTGAAATCAATTTTTCAAAAAAAGGTCTGACAGATAATGCAAAGTATTAAGTCTCAGAGCTGTTATTAAGCTGCTTCATGTAGTCTAGAGTGTAGAGTTTGATACAAAATTAGGCATTATTTAGCTATGATGGACAACCTTGATCATAACTGTCTATGTTTTTATGTATTTTCTTGTAAATGGGTGGCTGCCACAGAACCAAAGGCCATTCCCTTCAATGACTTTGATTTAAATTTGCAACTTTCAGATCAAGCCAAGAAAACAACTTTATAGGAAGGTCACACACTGTTAAATACAGAAGAAATCAAATAAGATTATGTGTGGCATCATTCAGTCCAGAGCAGTAGTAGGGTTATTAATCCTGTTATTTCCAGAAGCATTTTAAGTCATAAAACCATTTGCTTCCTGAGAGCTTTTCTTTAAAATCATCTATTAAAAGCATACCCCATATGATTTATAGTAACTCCTGACAATGCAAAATACAAAAAAAAAAAACAAAATAAAACAAAACAAATTAAATGCATAACAAACAGCATAAGTCACAAATTAAAATACTGTTTTTAATAATAAACTACAAACGTCTAACTGTCAACAGGTAGTAATATTAATTAACAAAAATACAAACAATGCAGGTGCTATATTTGTTACAGGACCACGTCCACATGAAAAATATATTGAAAGCAACAAAAAAAAAAGCTTTATTAACTCCACTAATTAAACACTTTCATCTTCCAACAGGACTTCAACAGAACTTTTGTAAAACTTGTTCCATGCACTTAAAAATAGTGAGTCAGTCATGTGACATAGTTATGTGGCTATTAAATGTCATCACTTCAAGATATTACTTTGTAATAAACTTCAAACTAAATATAAATAAAAATAGAAATGAGCATAAATAAAAAATGGACTACACACATCAATAAAAGTTTGTGCAATAAATATTAGTCTGCCTTTTTGAATAAAGCCTATCAAATATATAAACATTTTTTCTCATTCCTCATGCACCCAAAAATGCATGTGGAAACAATAGTGCATAAATTACAATGTAGCTGCTTTCATTTTCAGAACACAGTTAATGGTTATCTTGTCATTCATCCCAGGGGACACACTGGCATGTTTTATCTGCCATAAGAGTTATTTACATTCACTCTTATACAGTTATCTTGTCATTAATCCTGGGGGTGCACCGCCATGTTTTATCTGCCATAAGAGTTATTTACATTCACTCTCATACAATTATCTTGTCATTAATCCTGGGGGTGCACCACCATGTTTTATCTGCCATAAGAGATATTTACATTCACTCTTATACAGTTATCTTGTCATTCATCCCAGCGTGTGCACCGCCATGTTTTATCTGCCATAAGAGTTATTTACATTCACTCTTATACAGTTATCTTGTCATTCATCCCAGCGGGTGCACCGCCATGTTTTATCTGCCATAAGAGTTATTTACATTCACTCTTATACAGTTATCTTGTCATTCATCCCAGGGGATGCACCGGCATGTTTTATTTGCCGTAAGAGTTTTTTACATTCACTCTTATACAGTTATCTTATCATTTATCTCAGGGGTGCACCGCCATGTTTTATCTGCCATAATAGTTTACATTCACTGTTATACTCCCATGGCCCTACCCCTTTCATTATAAGGGACTTGTTCAATGATACAAACATAACATTATTTATGCTCTTGGCATTCCAATGTGCCCTTATACAGTGCATTAGTTTACTTTTTTTTCCTAATCTCATATAAATGTTTATATATCCTTTTTCCTAACACTTCTGTCTCTCTTTTTCCACATAAAACAATTAGCAGGGTCAGAAAAAGCTATATTAATCCCCACGGCTGACCCATAGTAATATCTTTCTTTAAACTCAAACATATGCTCAAACATTTTTAATTTTAAACTATTACCTTCATAAATATTATTACACTGTGTGTAAGTCCCACATTTCCTGGCTATTGTATTTCCATTAATAGCTGTACTGTTAGAATGTGCCTGCATATTTTTATGTAACCTTTCCTTTATATTTTGATGTCTACTGAACACAAAGTTGGGAATCTCTCCAAAAGTACCTCTAATACACCTTAAACTTTCAAAAACTTCCAATTCCTTCTTAAAGGTAACTGTACCAATTTAATATCAGCACTATATTTTAAAACCATAGATCTTTCATAGTCTATACTTTTAATAGTAACCAGATTCCTAGTCACTTCATTAGTACATTAGGAATGACCAGCTGTGCACTAATTACATTTGTGTTAAGGAGGATGGGGTAATGTACACTTGCAAAGGTTTTAACATTTTTAATTATAGCAGCTTGAGTTGGATGAAAAGCATTTCCAATTTTTTTCAAGAGGATTCACCTTTGTACCTTCCTCAAAAAACGATTTAACTGAGAAATCATCGAACTGAAATTATATACTAGAAAACTGAATTTAGCTGTATTGTTCCGTGACAAAAATTTAATAAGTGCGCTCAATTTAGTAAGAAAAGTGTATTTAATCCTGAATTGTACCCAGCAATTAACTTGTTTGTGAAGTTATTTTATTTATTTATTTGATTTGCAGTTAGGTGAGAATGATATCAGAAGAGTTTGAAGGAAAATACTTTTTTGTTTTAATTTAACTAGTAAGGAATGTTCAATACTTAAAGAACTTGTGAAAAATAAAGATATACGGATAATGAAGTCTGACAAAGATGGCAGCTTACCCATTATGAATAGTATTGGGTATGCCAATGCAATGTTTAAGTGTTAAATAGCAATACACAGTCCACTAGAGTTTCTAACAATAAAATATACATTGCAAATAGCAAAAATGTGTGTTTTTAGAAGATTTACTAATACAATATATCACTGATTATTAATTGTACAACTATCTGTAGGTGGAATTCTCTTTAATACCTAATTTGTTTGGTATGCTTAAAGTATATTAAAATGTAAGGGATCCATCTTTTCTTCCTGTTGTGGTAGCTGCAGGATCCAAAACACACTTATTGGCAGTTTATGTGGATAAGACCTTAAACTATTTTTGTAATAAACATTCATATGTTGTTAAAGACTCTTAGGACTTCCTTGGCTAGTATAAAAGAGGAATGTTTTGACAAAGAGTGCATTTTAGCCACCATATATGTGGTAGAGGTGTAGATGCATTACCATGATGTGATGTGAGTAACATTAGTGAAGCAAATCAGCTTAACAAATAATGACCTGAAGACGATTAGTAGTTTTGTTGAGCATATTAAAAAAAATAATTTCATCCACCTTGAGTGGGAATATTTCGAGGAAATGACTGGGGTCATGATGGGGTTGACTTGTGCTTCCAACTATGGTAACATTGTTATTTTGTTCTGAGAAGAGCAATATGTGCTGGATTCAAATTTTATGGACCATATAGTGATATACCAAATGTTCCTTGATGATATTTTTGTGATTTGGAACAGTAGTGAAGATAGTTTATTGCATTTTAGTATTTGCAAAATACAACTTTTTTTCTTACTCTAAAATTGAGATTATTTATTTACATGTTATGATAAGGAAGGGTTTTTGTCAATTGGTGCATTACATCAACTATTTACAGGAAGCCCACTTTTTCCAACAATTATTTACATTCAAGAAGTTGTTGTTCTGCAAAACAAAAGCGACGTCTCATAAAAGGGCTATGGTCAGACTAGTAGTCGTGATTATTTTTTTTTAGATTCAGACCTAGAGAAAGAACTTAACTGCTATTTGATATGAGATCTACAGAGGGAAGAAGGATCGATTTCCACCATTTTTAGAAAAAGGAAAGAGTCCAGTTACTCTTAGAAAGGATTATAAAGATTTTAAAATATATTGTTGATAGCAACTTGGTAAAATCAGTACTGAGAAGGAATTGGAAGGTTTTGAAAGTTTTAGTGATATTAAAGGCATTTTAGGAGAAATTCCATCTTTGTGTTTGGTACACATCAAAATATAAAGGAAAGATTAGAAAAAAAAATAAGCAAACGCTAACAGTAGACCATTTAATGGAAACACAGGGATAAAGAAATGTGGGACTTGCATACAGTGTAATAATATTTATAAAGGTAATAGTTTAAAATTAAAAACATGTGAGGATGCATTGTAAATTAAAGAAAGGTCTTATCAAGGGATTGTAGGGGTCATTTATATAACTTTTTGAGACTACTACTAATTGTTTTATGTCAGAAAAAGAGAGATGTTTTAGGAATAGGATTTGTAAGCACGTGTATGAGATTAGGAAAAGAAAGTAAACTAACACACTGCAAAAGCACACATCGGAATGCCAGGAGTATAAGAAATGTTTTTTTTTGTATCATTAAACAAGTCCTTTGGAACATAAGGGGAAAGACCAAAGGAGTATTAGACAATATAGATAACTCTTATGGCAGATTATGTTACATGCTGATGTGTTCTCCAATATTAAAGACAAGATACCTATCAGTTGTGTTTTGAAAATGCAAGCAGCTAAATTGTAATTTCTATGCTATTATTTCCACATGCATTCTTGAGTGCATGGGGGAAAGTGAAACAATGCTTGCTTACTTTATAGGCCTTATTCAAAAAGCCATACTGATATTTATTGTACAATCATCTTTTTATTGTAACTTGAAAATTACATTTAAAAATACTTGTTTATTCTATGTTATTATTGATGTTTTTATTCCATTTGTATTCATACTCATTTCTAATTTTATTTATACTTAAAGTTTAGTATGGGGCGATCTCTTTAAGTGAAAAAATTTAATAGTCACATGACTAACTTGTATGAGTAACTGGCTATTTATAAGTATGTGGAATGAGTTTTACACCAGTTCTGATGAAGTTCTGTTAGGGAATGAAACTACTTAACTAGTGAATGTGGTTCCTGTAACAGATGTCGCACCTGCTTTGCTTCTGTTTCTGGTTATTTCTTTCTTCAGGTTTGGCCTATTTTTTGGTTCTTTCAATATTAACAAACAGTCAAGCAATATAACATGTCAAGCAATATGGCACTCATTTAAAACCAAGTTTCTAGACATAAAAAAAAAAATATATATATATATATATATATATATATATATATATATAGATATATATATATATATATATATATATATATATATATATATATATATATATATAGATATATAGATATATATATATATGGGTCTACTGTATATAATTGAAAACTTTTTCCAAAATAAACAGTAGACCCACGGTTACGCGAAAGTGCACTTCGACGAACATTGATTTAACAAACCGATAAAAAACAGTGAAACATTGTTTTTGCAGGGTCAAGCCCCCCTGCACCCCCCATGTGGGGGGCTGTGCCTCCCACACCCTCCTACTTAAATATACCAACTCCGAGATCGCACTACAGTGGGGAAACACGTAAATTCCCTTTCCCCACTGTAGTGTGCTTTGGCACCTGTGTTCCTTAACAGTTTGTTGAACCGTACTTTATGGAAGTGCACTTTCGCATAACCAAGGATCCACTGTTCATTTTTGAACAAGATATATATATGGGTCTACCTGAAAATGCCGAAATCTCGAAATGCAGACGACGAGAACACTGACACCAGAAGATCGACAATGGAGAAGACCGACAGCTGAGAATCCCGATGCTGAGAACACTGACATGTAAAGGTAGGTGTACGATAGGGATGAACATTAGGGTCAGGGTGTGGGTAAGGTAAGTGTGCGATAGCGACGGTCTGTAGGGTTAGGTGTGCGTTAAGTGAGTTAGGGTTAGGCTGCGGGTCAGGTGAGTGTGCGATAGTGACAGACGTTAGGGATAGGGGTGGGTTAATTGAGTTAGGATTAGGGCACGGGTTAGGTGAGTGTGCGATAGTGACGGACCTTAGGGTTAGGGTTTGGATTAAGGTTAGTGCATAGATAGTTGTGTATGTAAGGTTCAGTGTAGGTTTGTAAGGGTTTCAGTGTGCTTGTGTTGTGTTTGTGCTTTTTGGACAGGGGATTTATTTTGTTTGTTGAGTGTCGGGATTGTGGTTTGTCGGGTATGTGACGTTTCGTGTTTTTGAACTTTCGGTTTTGTGGTGTCGGTGATTTCGTTGTCGGTGTTTTAGCTCGTCGGTGTTATCAGGTAGACCCATATATATATATATATATATATATATATATATATATATATATATGTGTGTGTGTGTGTGTGTGTGTGTGTGTGTGAAGACAAGGAAGTAATAAGCATTTATAGTTAAACTGTGGGAATTAGGTTGTTCAAATAATACATACAGTGTGCAAGACATTAAAGTAGGTGGAGTAGAGAAGGATGGTGGGAAGGTGAGAAGTGAACATAGTGTTTGGAAATGAGGAAAGGTGGAAAGGAGAAGAGAAGAAAACAATATACTTTTTTAATATTTAGCCATATGGATTGTAATATGTGGTTAAGAGTAGATCACAGTTGGGCTGTTTGTGGAAGCAGGTGCAATTAACAAACGGGTCCTCTCTTGTAGCATATACCAGTGACTTTTTTGTGCAGACATGGCTTAAGCAGATTACGGAATTCCTGGCAGATGGAAAGTAATAGATATTAAGTGTGGGGAGTCACATATATGGGCTGCTGCTGGCATGGTCAGTGCTGTGTAATCATTTCCTGGCAGTAATTAGTTTAGCATTATGATTAGACTGTGATCTTTGGTTGTAGCTGGTATTTATTCATGCTAACCATCCTGCAAAAAAGGGAAACAATTCCATAATTAGTAGTTATGTAAGTGGCTAGAAGCAGAGTGCTTCTTTGTTGAACTGGGAGTCATTTAGCTTCAATATAGACACTGAGATTAATCTTTTTCACTGAGGTACAGTGTGATAAATAAATCTGCAGATGTTGGAAGCTATGGTCTGGAGGGAGTAAACTTTTTTGGTGCAGTAGTTAAGATCGGTAGGCCATATTCAGTTTGTACTAGAAGAATCCATTTGCACATCACTGTTCTGCCTTTGAGAGAGAGGAAATAGGAGATTTTCTTTGATGAAAAAAAAGCAGTGAGTTAATTTTTAATTGAGTTGTTTATATGTGGCACTGAAAATTTAGATTCTTGTCCAGCCAAACCCTAAGAATTTGAAGTGTGTGTTTTTTCAAGAGGTTCACGGTTGTTATACTGTAAACCTCCCTTGTCCGTGTTTTACAGAAGGTCATCTGTAGTGGTGTTTGAGGCAGTCATTATGCTGTGGCCAATTCAGAAGCTGTTTTGATGAAGAAGAGAATGTGGTAGTTTTAGATGTATTTTGTAAGCACTGTAAATACTAGTTTTTCAAAGATTTTGCCAAAGGTGGGTAGGATGGATATTGATCTAAAGTCTTTGATGTTCTCAAGTTTAGATAGTTTGGGGATGAGCATGACAGTTGCTTTCTTCCAGACTGTTGGTAGTGTATTAGTAGAAAGACTTAAGTTGTTTAGGTGATATAGGATAGGGAGTATACGGTCTATGCATAGGATGACAAGTCATGGAAGTAAGTACATCAAGGTGTTTCTCAATATCTTTTGTTTGGATTTCTTGAAGAAGAATGACAGGGTATAATGTAAAAGTTCAGGTTGTCTGGGAGGTATGAGTATAATGAGGGAGAAAGGATGGAGGGGTAGGACAGGGAATACTTGTAAGAAATCTAGGTTAGATAGGTTCCTTGACAGATTAGGAATTGTGGTAGTAACAGATTAGTTTGGAGGTAGTGACAATTAATGTAGTTAATCACTTTTTACCAGTTGTGTAGACCCATTTATTACCATGTTTTTATTGTCTGAGAGGGACTGAGCTTTTCATCTCCTGGTTGATTTTTTTTGCCCAAATTGCTCAGAGCAATTAAATGGTCTTTGTTAACAAACCTGAGTGTTTTTCTATTTTTGCCTGACACCATCTTTTAATTTGCAAGTGATCTGTAATCCAGTGTTAAACTTGCTAGGAAAAAAATATGCAATAATAAAAACTACATTTGTAAGATAACTAAATTCCTTCTTTTCAGGTCTTGAATACATCTAATATAGCCATTTTAGTCAAAGTGGGTTATGGGCCTCTAATAATATCTGGTGTTGCAATTCCTTGTGGCCCAAAATCAAGTCAAAGAAACTGAACTTTTTAAAATGAAGTGTGATTGACTGCATACTTGTATAAAGCACTATATACATTATTTTGTTTTGATAGCATATGGGTTCCTTTATCTTCTGAGGTAATTTTATAGCTGTTTTGCCGGCATAGAATAATGAGTAAGTTGTACAAAAATAATTAATATATGTTTTCTGTGTATATATCTATATCTATATCTATATCTATGTATATATATATATATATATATATATATATATATATATATATATATGGTATATATACGGTTTCACTTCATAATCTTGAATTACTGAAATCTCGAATTTCAGTAACCCGAGACCATGAAGGCAAAAACCAGAATGCCGAAAGTGCATAAGAGTGAATATGAATATCTCAAATCTGCACTTATGCATTTCCGGTATGTCGAGTGTAGTGCTATGGTGCCTGAGATTGCAGATGAGTGAGTGTTTGTGTGTGTTTTTTTGCATTGTATGTGTGGGTAAGGGTAGGGAGGTGTAAGTGTTAGTGTGAGTGTTGGATTTGTAGATGTTTGTGTGTGATGTGTATTTGTGTGCGAGCGAGTGGAGGATGGCGTGGTGTGAGTTGTTTTTTTTTTTTATGTTATGTATGACCTCGGAGTTGGTATATGTAAGTAGGGGGGTGTGGGGGGTGCAGGTGTGCTTGCCCCCCTGCGTATATTGTAGTGTAGGGTTGTGTGGTTTGTGTGTTGTGAGTGGAATGGTGTATGTGTTATGTGGTGTATGGTAGATGTATGTTCGTGATTGTGTGATTCGGGGTTGTGGGTTTCGTTATTGTGAATGGTTCCACTTTATAGTCTCGGGTTACTGAAATTCAAGATTTCAGTAATTCGAGATTATGAAGTGAATCCATATATATACACACACACATATGCAAACATATATATCAGTATATATCCACGGTGATGCAGCGGTAGCATTGTTGCCTCACAGCAAGAGGTTCTCCCGTTCGATTCTCGGCTGGAGTGTGGGGAGTGCCTTCTGTGTGGAGTCTGCATGTCCTCCCCGCGGTTGGGTGGGTGTTCAAAAGACATGCGTAAATGTGCGTGCCTTCGTTGAAGGTTGAACGTCGAGCTGGCACCTCGGCGTTCGTGAAAATCTACTGCCAATCATTAGCGGACCAGAGTTCTGCTCTGGCGACCCTTAACCGGGAAAAGCTGAAAGACAACAACGTATTGCCACATAGTGTTGCATTTGAAATGTTCATCACTGCTAAGTGTTCTCACTTATTTATTTTTAAGGCAATAAGAGATGGGTTCCATATTTTCTTGAGCGATATTTGTATGAACATACAAATGGACAAACGTAAATGGCCATAGTTTTTCACAGATGAAAAAAAATGTTTTTCTTCAGTAGGGCAAGTACACCTGTACCTTCTCCACATGTGTGAGCATTATTCCTGCCTTACTGAACTAATTATATAGCTGTACAGCATACAGAAGTGGAAAAAGTAAAAGTGAATCACTGTTGGTGCCATAATAGAAACAGCATTGAGAATGACTTCCCTCTTATAAACTTCAACCAGTGAGTACTTCTGGTCCTTTTCTTTATAATCTGCCTTTTATTTTTTAGCACTTTCATTTGCTGTCTAATCATATCTACTTTTCATTTGATTTCCATTTCCACCCCTCTCTGAAATACTTCTATTAAACTAAATAAGAATGTCATCTTGGATTTCCCTTCATGCACTGGAACTCTCACAATGTCAGGTTCTGATGAAGTCAGCAAATGTATATGCAGTTTCACAACTGCAGACCTATATATACATTTATTTTCAAGAAGGCCCATACCTCCTACAGAGTAAAGGATGCATAATCTTGGTATGCATGTTTTTTTAATATATCATTTGATAAGCATGAAGTATTTTTCTTGTTTTATTGTTCAGCTGATTTAATACTGTCTGGAGCCAGTCAATCACATCAAAGCTCTAAGTCAGAACAGTTAGAACAGGAAGGAGCAATTGGTTTATAATATGGACTTTATTTCTAGCTGTCAAGGTAGTTTTCATAGGTTCATAGATGGTTACTATTCTAATGGCTCTAGAGCCCTTACAAGGCTAGCCATATGTATCCCGGGTTGCCCCAAATGTTGGTGGTTAGGTGAGTGAAGTTCACAGAGATAAGGGTCTATGGTAGTTAATACTGACTTCCTCTGTCCAGAAAAGACATGGACACCACCCCAGGAGTGAATTTGCAGCCACCCATCCATTGAACTAGGCTTCATTTGAATAGGGTCGGGGAGGAGCTCTGTTTCACATGAACTGGAAGTTTGTTCTGGAAGTGGCAGTCTGAGAAATGTATCTATCTCTCCAGCATGACCTGTTCATGCCATAGGCTAGGTTAAGATCCCTGGAGTGAGTGACCCTCGTGCAGTTTAATTTACAAATGTGTAGCATTTCCATCAGGGATGTATCAGAGACTGCCTTGTAAGCCAGGCACAGGTCTCTCCTTACCAACTTGTAGGAGACAGAATATAGTGACAGGGCTTCCAATCTTTCCACACAAGAGTTATTTTGTGTAACCTGTAATTTCTTGGTGAGAAACCTCTATGGTCTCTCCAGTTGTTATAGGTGTCTGATGAGGTACATGCAAAAGGGAGCATTGTACTCAGTTATTGGTCTAACCACTGGGTCTACACTTGGGGGCAGTGCTGTCTGTAATGTAATTAGCAGGGATGTCAGCTTTTCCAGCAGGAATAATAATGCATTTTTTTACAAGCCTGGACTTCTGAGAAATAAATTCCGAACAGTAAGGGACTGAGCACAGAACTCTGTGGTATGCCAGGTGAAGTCACCTATTTTGACAATATGTGTCCTGTTGGTGAGTCAGTTGACTACCCATCTGGTAATGCAGGGGTTAATTCCCAATTTGGAGAGTTTCTCTATAATACCTGAGTGGGGGACTGTGTCGAATGCCTTGCTAGGTCATGGTAGGTGTTATGCACTGTCCTTCCCTTGTCCAGGCCTTGATGACTTTCTCGAAGAAGTCAACCACATTTAACAGGCGTGATCTACCTCTAATAAATCCAAACTGTTTGGGTCCAGAGTTTTGAGATTACTTATGTCCTTGTTAATAAGATTCATACTGACTTTTTCCATGGCCCTGCAGATGAGGCTAGTCAAGTTTTGGGCTAATAATTCCCAGGGTTGGTTGAAGGTCCCCCTTTGTGCAGAGGGATTACTATTCCTGTCCAGCATTCCTCTGAAACATAGCCAGTTCTCAGGCTGTGGTTAAACAGGGATCCAAGTCGGTCTGCTAGGTCGTGTTTTAAGTTGTTTAAAAGGCAACCTGGGATGTTACCTGGTCTCATTGATGCTGTGCTTTTGGCTTTGGAGAGCACCGAGATGATCTGATCTCTTGAGATAATAGTCTGAGGAATGGTGGTAGGTAGACTTTGGTGGATTCCTGGAGGAGACAGGGGAGTAAAGTTTGCTCCAAATCTGTCAGCTAACAGGTTGGTTATTACCTCTGGTTGAGTATGGCTTGTGCCATCCACAATTAGTTCAGCTCATATCTGTGTATTCTCTTTTAGATTTTGGACATAGTTAAAGAATGTCTTGTGATTATCCTTAGCTAGGGAATTTATTTTTGCTTCATAATTAACTTTGGAGGATTTGACAAGATCTCTAATTTGTTTGTTTAAGCTAGACATAGAGAGATCTATTCCTATGCTGAACCAGTTCCCTCTTGTTCTTGGACATTAGTTTGCTAGAAGGTGCAGTGCTCTCTCATGTTACTGAGTACTGTGTCTAGGACATTTGAGCCTCTTGTGGGTGTGCTGACTAGCTGTTCTAGAGCATTTGTAGTGACAAAGTCCAAGAATCTCTGAACCAGCATGTTTGTGGTTGTGTATGTTTCCCAGTCAATGGTAGGATAATTAAAATCACCCATGAGTAAGGTGTTGGGCTGTATGACAAGTGAGTTTATTAAGACCAGGTAGGCAGTATGCTTTTCCTGTTTCATGGTGGGGGACCTTTAGCTAGCTATGGTGTTGTAGGGGGCTTTGCCTA
Organism: Protopterus annectens; assembly: GCF_019279795.1. NCBI lineage: Eukaryota > Metazoa > Chordata > Ceratodontiformes > Protopteridae > Protopterus > Protopterus annectens. The sequence continues at coordinate 1,219,638,046 of NC_056739.1, forward strand.
TGGTTAATTGGACATGGAATAGCTCACTGTTTGACCAGTCTCAAGTAGTACTTATCCTTAAGATGGATTTCACCTCCTCCTTTCATTCTTTCACATTCAGTTTGCGGCCTCAAAGTATGAAAGGCATTTTAGTCCTGCACAGCTGGGTGCTTTCCACACCTTTGAACCATATCTCACTGACTGCACAAATGTCAGCATCTTCCAAAATGAGGAGTACTTCCAGGGAGTGCAGTTTCTTGTTTAGACTCTTAGCATTAAGTCGCAGTACCTTCAGTTTATCTAGAGAAGATTTGGTTATGTTGGAAGGTTGGTTATTCTGACAATGCCTAAAAAAAGCACAATATGGGTGGCTAATGTCTTCACCAGTATCTGAAAGCCTACAGGAGACAGGTGCAGACCATCTCTGGCAAAGCATCGTGGCCTTTCAACCATGTCTTCCCAGGCTGACAGATATGGGACTTCCTTGGAATGACAAGAGAAACTAAGCCAATTATTGAAGTTAATCATTTTTTGTTTGTATTGTGGCATCATCCTTGGAGAAGGTAGAATACTGCTTAAGGCTAGACTTATACCTACCTGTGGCACATAATCTGAGAGCTCAGTTATCTCTCTCATCATATAGTCCAATGAGGTATGTCCCAAGTCATTCACCCCCAGATGGACGATGATGGAGTCATACCAGTAATTGTGGTTGAGTGACTTGACAGGTCCTGCCACCTGACAGGCAGCTAACCATAACCCTCTCCTTCTCCAACTTGGTGAGGGGAACATCTATGTGTCTCATAATGGAGTCACCTATGAAAAATATGTTAGTAGTGCTCCCAATCTATGTTTGGGTAGTTAAAGTCACCCAATATAATGGTGTTTGGAGAGACCTTCATATTCTCCAGTGTCTTCAGGAAAGCCGAGTGGGGTTCCTGAGTTTGGGAGGGTGGTCTGTAGCAGGCTACAAACTGTAAGGCAGTTTTGCCTACTGTTAGTTGCACATGGATGGTCTCAGATGCTTCGTGCAGTGCCACTAGCCTAGAGGTATGGGTATCTTTGATGAATATGGATATTCCCCCTCCTCTTGTGGTTCGGTCCGAGTTTTGGGGCCGAAAAGCATGGCATGAGGTATAGCCTGGTAGTGCTGGGGTGCTCTCGGAAGCCTTGAACCAGGTTTCTGTTACTGCACAGATATCGATATTCTCCATACTGAGGAGAGCCTCGAGTGCGTGCATCTTGAGGTTTAGACTTCTGACATTGAGCAGCATTACCCTTAGCTTCTTTTTCCTTGTGTTGTCTAAGGAGGTGGGTTTGTTTTTTGAGCCTTGCCTAAAAAAGGCACTATAGGGGTGGCAAGAGCCTTGGCCAGTATTCGAAAACCCAGGGGTGACAGGTGCAAGCCGTCCCTAGCGAAGCAACGTGGCTTGTCAACCATGTCATCCCAGGCTGACAGACACTGGATCCCCTTTGAGTGACACCAATACTTTAGCCAATTGTTGAAATTGATAATTTTGTCTTTATACTGTGGTATCATTCTTGGTGAGAGTAAGATGCTACTCAAGGTCAGGGTCATACCGGCCTGGGTCACATGATCAGAGAGCTCCTCTATGTCTCTTTTCATGTAATCCAGGGAGGTATGTCTCAGGTCATTCACACCAGCATGGACAATGACGGAGTCATATTTGTACTTGCTTTAGAGTGACCTGAGTGCTTGTGTTATGTGGCGGATACTGGCACCCGACAGGCAGCTTACAATGACCTTCTCCTTGTTCAGCCTGGTGAGAGGGACGTCAGGGTGTCTGACAATAGAGTCACCTATTACAAATGTATTAGGTGTGTTGTTTAGCCTTAAGGGCTGTGACTGTGTGGCACACTGACTTTGTGAACTATGTGATACATGGGTATTGTTGTGGGGTAGCAGTTGCTTGGATGTCTGCTTTGGAGGTTTCTGTTGCTTGGGCAGATTTTTATTTAGAGCCTCTGAGTATGTTTTTGTGTGTTTATGTGTTTGGTTTGCTGTTGCGATAGGTCTGTGTGAGACTGGATTTGTGGTGTTTGTGATTACCTTCTCCTCCAGACTGACCGTGTCAGTACTATGTTGAGAGAGCTCAGCCTCCAGTTTGGCTATATAGTTGCATCTCTCACATATATTTGAGCTTGTTGGGAAGAGGAAAGGGTGGTCTGTGTACATAAGTCAGTTGTAACATTGCCTCAAGATTCCCATATTCACCAGCTGGACTGGAGAGTAAACATGAAACTGACTTTTGGACATGCTAGAATAGTATAAGGAATTACTTTTTGACTTGATCAAAAAGGACCAATAGGGAGCCAAGTACTTAAAGGGAGTATAAGAGGGTGTAGTGCTTTAGATTATTAGTGCTTACTTATAAGACACTTATCCTAGCTACTACTGGGTTTTAGAAGGAAAATAGAGTGCTTACTTTGAGATTTAGAATGGTTCTAAGGGAAAAAGTGAAGAGCAGACTTTGTGGAGCCGGGAATAGTTTAAACCTGATTAAGCGGCGCTGCCCGATGCTGCGCTATCTTAAAAGCAGCAAAAGAGGGTTTTAAGAGAGGGGGATCAAGGAGTTTGGAAATTACCCAAAATGGCCAATAAAACTACAATTTCTAGGCAGTAACCACTCCCACAAGGGCAGGCAGGCTGTTCAGTGTTTACCACTGCCACTGATGAACACAGAGACTTCCCTTTAGCCCAAGCTAGCAATGGCCTCCGAGAAACTTACAAACAGTTCAGAACAGCAAATCTGTAACTGAACTTTTTTTAAATTTCAGAAAGTGGGAAAAAAGCAAGATTTTTTTTTTTTTTTTGTTTTGTTTAAAGATAGCAGAGATACACAAGTAGCAAAAATTAGAACAGCGCAATAAATGACCCCACACTTGAGTGCTAGGCCAGAGACAGGTAAAATGCAAGTTTTAAGAAAAAAACGGTTTTAAAATAAGTGCAACACAGGAAATGCAGTAAACAGGCTCTAGATGTGTTCTAAATACAGTTCCTAATACAGATATCAAGTTTAGCAAGCTGGAAAATGCCAAAAGTAGGCGGCAATGCAGAAATCTTAGCAAATAATCTGAAGAAAAATACTTAAAATCTCAAAAGTGGCTCCTTTCTTCTCTCAGCGTTTTCTCCTCTTGGTGGGTGCTTCACCAACAGCCAACAACTCTGAAAAGACACCAAAACCATGAGGCAATTGGGTTTTAAGAGAGGGGGATCAAGGAGTTTGGAATTGACCCAAAATGGCCAATAAATTTCTAGGCAGTAACCAGTCCCACAGGGGCAGGCAGGCTGTTCAGTGTTTACCACTGCCACTGATGAATACAG
>NC_056739.1:1219646370-1219713870 GCF_019279795.1 Protopterus annectens
TTCCAATGCCCTGGACCAGCTCATTCTGACCCCCACTATAGGAAACAACATCCTTGACCTGGTTATTACTAACATGGGCACCCATTGCTCTACACCAATAGTCAATCCCTCCCTGGTCAGGTCCGACCATAAACTAATCACCATGGAAATCCACATATCACCCACACCCCCCACAAAGGTAACCACCTTGAAAAACTTCTCCAAAGCTGACTTTGGACTCCTAAAAAAAGTGGTGGCCAACTTCACGGCACCCATGCTAATGGAAAATATCTGCATGACTGCTGAATCATACACCAATGCACTGTATGAACATGTACATAAATGTATGGAACTAGCCATACCCAACAGAACCAAGATGCTCTCCTCCAAAAAAAGGAAGCTAATCTGGTGGTCCCCAGCCATTAACAAACTCTACAACAGAAGGAAGAAACTGTTGCAGAAAAAGGTGAAAATTCTCTTATTAGCCTCAACAAAAAGTTGAGATCCCTCATCAAATCCTCTAAAGCCAGCTATGAAGGCAGAATCACAGCAGACACTAAAAACAATCACAAAGCCTTCTATAGTTATATCAAGAACCTCCATGGCAATACCCAGATTTGTTCTGAGTTACTGCACAATGGTACCTCCTATACTGAGCTAACAGATATTGCCAACATACTGGCTGACAGATTTAGTGCCAACTTTACCCCCCCCCCCCCCAAAGGACCAATCACAACATCGGAAGAATGCCAGGCACCCAGCATTAATGCAGCACAAGTTAAAGCTGCATTATCCAAGGCCAAGAATACAGCTTCCATGGGACTTGATAATATCCCTGGCTGTGTTCTACATGAACTACAAAGCAAACTTGCACCACATCTGTGTGCCCTGTAAAGTCAAAGCCTCACCTCAGGCTTTATCCCTACTGAATGGTGCACTGCTACAGTCATCCCTTTCCATAAAGGAGGAGCGTCTACAGACCCTGGGAATTATCACCCCATTAGCCTGACGAGTCTGATATGTAAATCTATGGAGCACATCATCATGGTCTTGATTAACAAAGATATAGGAAATCTCCAAACTCTGGACCCCACGCAGTTTGGCTTTGTGAAAGGGAGATCATGCCTGCTCAACCTGGTTGAGTTCTTTGAGTCAGTCACCAGGCGTGTGGATGAAGGTAAGGCAGTGCATACAGCCTACCTCAATCTGGCCAAGGCCTTTGATACCATTCCTCACTCAGGAATTATTGATAAACTCACCAACCTAGGGCATCAACCCATATATCACTAGGTGGGTTGCAAATTGGCTAACAGATAGAACACACAGTGTGAGAGTAGCGGACTCCAAGTCAGACTGATGACCAGTCATGAGTGGAGTCCCACAGGGATTGGTCCTGGGTCCTCTCCAGTTTGGCATCTACTTCTCAGGAGTCCAGGCCAACACAAAGAGACTCTGGCTGACCATGTTCACAGACAACTGCAAGCTGGGAGCCATTATTAACTCCCCAAGTGATCCAGACATCCTACAGAAATGCCTCACTGAGACCAGTGACTGTTGTCCAAACCATGGCCTTAAGCTTAACGCCAAAAAATGAGTCGTCATCCCCTTTTGTAAAAACTAATTTCCCACTAATTACCAAATTGTTGGGAGCCCACTGAACACTGAAGGTGTTATAAGAGATCTGGGGATGCAGGTTGACAGCAACCTCTCCGACCACCACATTGCCACTGTGGTCAGAAAGCCCTTCTATGTGGCACATCTCATTACCAAGGGTTTTGCATTCAGGAAGAAAGAGATCATTGTCTCTCTCTACTCTTTCCTCATTAGACCAGTCATCGAGTATAATGCCCCATTTGGCATGTACATCACTAGACCCCTGCAACAGCTGGAGAGGCCACAGAAGTACCTCATGAAGAGGATCCTAGGCATTAAACACATGCCCTACATGGACAGACTCAAAAGACTCCAGTTATTCTCTGTCTCATATCGCCTACTTAGAGGCGATCTCTGCTGGACTTACAAAGCCATGTCTGACTCAGCTTTGTTAGAAATGCTACATCTAAAGAAATCCAATCCCTCCACACCACACGCTCCAGAGACCTCAGCCTCATTACCACAATCAACAGAACATGCTGGAGGGACAGGTTCCTCACCCAGAGACTGCTCATGCTCTGGAATAGACTTCCCATACATGTCAAGCAGAGTAGCTCGCTGTCCCTCTTCAAGAGAAATCTTGATGAGTGGATGGGTAATAGAAAGTTCACCCCGGGGATCACTCCAGTGGCTGTACTTGATGGAGGCACTGGGAACTAATGTCGGGCAGCACGATGCTAGGGCACTTCTATGGGCTAGGCTTGTAAAGGCTCCAGGGCCATTAGCCTAGTACACACCTATGAACCTATGAACCTATTAGTTTTCAAAAGTTAACAAAAGTACTTTTGAACAGATCATCAGATTAAAGTGCATTTGAAAAGTAGCATTCTTTATTACAGCTACAATTGTTGCATGTTATTTCAGAGTAATTTATTTATTTTATTTTATTTTACATTTGTTAACCGGGCTAGTCCAACTGGAAGTATTTCCATTTTCAGTAGAGGCCCGGGGAGAAAAGCTCCACATAGAGATAAACACAGTTACATGATATACAAAAATTTAGCTGTGGTAAAAAGGAGAAAGGAGGTGGGGATATACAAATATGCAGAAACACATCATAGGATTCAATACTAACATAACATAAAAGGATTCATCATTCTCACACAATAAAATTAAAAAATGACACTTATTTCACATTATTTTAAAGGAAGGTTATAGAAGGAGAGTAAGAGAGAAAAGAGAAATATACAAAATGAACAAAAAAAAAAAAAGAGAGTAGATTCGAAAGATCTATGCTTTCAGTAAAAAGAAAATACACCTAGAGGAGGAGAAGGATATTAGAGAGTTAGCACTTATAAAGTGATGGAAGTAAGGCTTGTAGAAGAAAAAGGACGAAGGAGAGGGAGAGGGAGGAGTGGAGGGGATAGTAGGGAGATCTAGTCGGGGTTACAGCAGGGACATAACCATTGCTTTTTCAGGTAAGTTCTGAGTTTTTGTTTGAACAGAACAGGAGTTGGAATAGAAGTAAGTTCAGTAGGAAGTTGATTCCAGTGTTTACCAAGGGCATTAGAGAAAAGGGAGTCACCAGCAAGGTTGTTGGATTTAGTTAAAGTTACTAGTAGTTTACTGTAGGAACGAAGTGAGTTCAGGTTAGAGTAGGGGGTCAGAAGTTTGGAAAGTGCAGGAGTGTTATTAGGTTGATAGAAAGCTCTATGGACAAAGGAAAGTTGGGAAAGAAGCAACATATTTTCTAATTCTAGCCAGTGAAGTTGCTGAAGGTTCAGGCAGTGGTGGGTTCTAAATTGATTGCCAGTCACAAATCTAGCAATACTATTATATGTGTTAGCCAATTTTGAGAGATTGTTTTTCTTCAGGTTAGTGTAAATTGGTGAGGCATAGAGAAGAGTTGAAATAAGGTGAGAGTGGGCAAGAGTAGCTTTGGCTACCGGGGTTAAGAATGTTCTAATTCTGTAGAGGGAGCCCAGTTTTCTGTTTACAGTTTTAATGGTATTATTGATGTGACAATCATAGGTAAGGTTGTTGTCAATCATGACTCCTAGCAGTTTGGTAGTGGAGTCAGCTGATATTAGGGTGCCATTAATAGAAGAGATGGAGAAATCTAAAGTGGGGGACCTAGTAGTAGGTTTAAAGAGGAGGAGTTTTGTTTTTTTAGCATTTAAAAGTAGGCAGCGTTTTAAGAACCATGCTTCTACTGTGTGGAATACATTTTGAGTAATAGTTTGTAGCTCTGAAACGTTTTTAGCTGAGCAAATAAGAGTGGAGTCATCGGCATATTGTATGCATGTAGCTTGTGGAATAGCTGCTTGTAGGTCATTTATAAAAAGGGAGAAAAGGAGAGGTCCAAGAATAGAGCCTTGTGGGACACCAAGAGAAATTGGAAGGAGAGAGGAGAGTTGGTTATCCCAGAGGACTGCCTGTTTCCTGTTAGTGAGATAGGAAGTAAACCAGAGGATAGCCTTAGGTTCTAAAGCAAGAGATTCTAGGATTTTTATGAGGAGGGTGGTTAACCATGTCAAAGGCTTTGGACAGGTCAATAAAGAGTGCAGAAGAAAGAATGTTATTATTGCGGTTTGTGTTTATGAAGTCAGTAAAGGAAAGAAGAGCAGTGGTAGTACTGTGAAAAGGCCTGAAGCCGTGTTGACAGGGAGTTAGAATGTTATTTTTGGTTAAGTAGTTCATTAGTTGGTAGTGAACACATTTTTCCATGATTTTTGCTAGGGGAGACAGGAGTGCTATAGGCCTGTAATTAGAGTATTCATTGGAGTTACCTCCTTTATGTAGGGGTATAATGTGTGAGATTTTCCAGATGTCAGGTATGGTACCTTCATTAATAGTTCTATTAATAAGGATGGATATGGGATAGGCTATAACCTTAGCTGCTTTTGGAGGTATTCAGATGGAAGTTGGTCGGCCGATGGGGTACATGGTTTAAGTTTTTGGATACATTTTTGGATGAAGGTGGTGGAGATAGGTTGTAGAGTGAAGGTAGGTTGAATAGAAGCTGCTTGAGCAGGGATGCTAGAATTGTCAAAGGAAAGGTGGGAGGCCAGAGAATTGATGGTATTGGTGAAGAAGGAGTTGAAAGCATTTGCAGTTTCATGGGAAGAATTGTTTTCGGATCCAGAGGAGAGGGGGTGGTAGTTTGACCGGGGTGAAGAAGTCTATTCAAGGTTGACCAGAATCTTTGGGGATTATTATGATTAACTTGTTGGAGGTTACTATAGTAGTTTTTGTCTGAAATAATAGCTTTTTAGTACTATTTCTTAAGTATCTGAAGGTCTGTTGATCAGAGGAGATTTACTAGTTCTCCATTTTATCCAGGATTTGTTTCTGAGTAGCATTTTGTGCCTTGTTTCCTTAGATAGCCAGGGGGCGGGTTTAGTTTTGACTCTGATAGTTCTTTTGGTGCATGATTATCTAGGATTGATAGGAATGTGGTGTTAAAATATTGAACTGCTTCTTCTAGAGGAAGAGTTTTAGAGGTAACCAGTTGCAGGCATTTAGTTCAGTGCTAAATAGGGTGGGGTTAAAGTTTTTATTACTACGAGAGGTTCGGATGGTAGGGGCATTAGTAGCAATGTTCTTCTTTCTTATGATATAGGTTAAGTTGTGGTCGCTAATGTCATCTGGCAAAGTGCGGTTTGATATTGTAGCTGTGGTTTATTAACAAGAATCCAATCTAGTATACTTTCTTTGTTGTTAGGTTTATTAATTCTAGTGGAGGTATTTATTGTCTGAGTAAAGCCATGGAGATTAATATGAGAGACTGGGTTATTAGTATTAACTGATGACCAGTCAAGGTTGAAGTCTCCAAGTATTACAGTTTCATGTGGGAAGGTGGATGATGCCCAGCTAAGGAGATTTTCTATAACTATGGAGTTATTTCCAGGAGGTAGATAAGTACCAATAATATAAACGGCTTTATTTGGGTTGAGTTGCAGCTTTGATATAAGGAGCTCAGTTTTGGTGTTCTCTAGGGGAGCATAGGGTACTAAGGATATATTTAGTTCAGTCTTAAATATGAGTGCAACTCCGCCTCCTTTGCGAGTATTACGGTCTTGTCTAATAATGTTATAACCTGGTGGAATGATTTCTGTATCCCTAGTGAGGGGTTTTAACCAGGTTTCCGTTAAACATTGGATGTCAAAAGAGTAATATTCAAGAAGAGAGTGGAGATGGGTGACTTTGTTGTTAACACTTCTGATATTAAGGTGTCCTATGAGTAAGGAATGAGCATTAGAGGTTGGTGAAAGAAGGAAGGAATTTGAGATAATAGGTGTGGCTTCAGAGGAAATAGTAGAGGGACCTGGGTTCGGATGTATATCACCATCTACCAGGGTAGAGGGGTTGTAGTTTAAGTGTGGCTTATAAGTAATCAACATTAAGTATTTTAGTTTCCTTAACATGAGATTATTAGTTTTGATATGGGATAGTCTGTGATATTTGGCTAGGAGGTAGGAAGAGGTAGAAGTAATGTTTGAATGTGTGAACTTTGGGGTTATTACATTAGAGGTAGTTTGTTTGGAAGAGGTTTTAAGGTCATAATTATATTTTATTTCATAGAAGGTTAGGAGATAGGGTAGTGTAAGTACTAGGGTAAAAATGAACAAGGGAAGTAGCTTGGCTGGGTTTTGTTTTATTATAGGGGCCAAGGATGGTGTTTTTTTGGTTTTAAAAGACATGGTGAGGAGTGGAGAAAGGAACTGACAGAGTAAAGGTTGGGCTACGACTAAAGTGTAAGTTAGAGAAACTAGATGGGGAGAGCCACTGTATTAGCCTAGGAGTAGGATGGAGGGGGGGATGAGAAGGAAAAGGAATGGGGGTAATTAGTGGGAGGAGTTTTACAAATGAGGTCGCTGTTATGGATAGGTGGGATTGCTTAGGGGGAGTGGTAAGTGAGGTATAAGGGTGAGGGTGCGTGGGGTGGGTGGGATAAGGGGGTAGGGAGGGGAGCGAAGCGGGGCAGAAACAAGCAGTTTCAGGTGAAAGCAATCAGTGAAGAGCAGCTCATACAGGTGAGTTAACCAAGGGATATGTGAAGGTTAGAAGGAAAAGTTAGGAGTGAGCAGATGCTAGAAATAGTAGGGAAAGTAGATAAAGGTGAAGGGGTGAAAGGGACTACCAGAGGGTAAGATAGAGAGACATTACTGGGGAGGAATTTCTTCTGAAGGGGAATATCTAAAGAGAAGGGCGCCACCTAGAGGCAGCAGCAGGTACTGGAACCGTGGCTGCTTACAGGGCTTACTGCATACAGTAAGAGGCAAGGTTGCTGGGGATACTAATGGAGACCTATGGTCAGTTGGTTGGGAGAAGCAATGTGTGGCTGCTGGCTGACCTGGCTTCGGGTTGTACAGTTAAAGGCTAACAACAGTTATTTGCAAATTGCAGGAATTGTAGGACATACTTTCTTCTATCTTTCCAGGAGAGAGCTCCCAATAGAGGGATGGCGTAGGTCCTCACAGTGGTATAGGAGGCAGCAGTCTTAGTTAGGTTATTAGATTCCGGACCTAGTAGTGGTCAGGAGGTGAATATAGCTAGGAAAAAGAGGGGAGAAGGTAAAGATTTAAAATATAGGGCAGAACAAAACCTTAATAACACTCTATCATGAATACAGTAATCACACTTCTAGGAAAATATACAAAACCAGGCTCAATTCCTAAAGGAGAAAAAAGAAACAGGCAGCAGCATACAAAACTAGCTTGTTATCAAATCCTATTCCCACCATCTAGTTCCAAAACTTCATGTCTCTATGTACTAACAAACAAGTTTAGCTAAGCATTTCATGGCATACAGGACTGGACAATGGAAGTCTCCAAAAATAGAAACAGTGAAATCAACAAGTTAGCACGCAGTAGCTATAAACTGAGCAAACATACAATGCTAAATTAACCAGAGCAGACCAATTTGTAAAATAGTTCACCATGAACTAAACAATGCAGTATTAGCTTACAGCTGAGCAGAGGAGGTTTAAAAGGGGTTGCTTTAATGTTCTAGATAAAGACAACGAAGCATGAAAGGTAAGCATTCATACTAAGGTAGTGCTCAGAAGCTTAGTAAGGCAACTGCGAAGGAGCACGCTAATGTCTTTGATACTTGGATAGGAAGAAATACATTAAGCACATGTGGAGTAGCTGAGATCAAACACGCTACTAAATTCACACACTTCCGAGAGGTATTGGGCTACAAATATACCTTAATTGGGTGCTTGTCGCCAAGGATTAAATCCAAATGCAAGAATTTATGGAGTGGGTAGGGCGCGAGAACCAGCCCACGGAAAATAAACCAGTTCCCAGTCGGGCAATGCGGTCTAAATTCCCTACCGCTGTTCACAAACTATAAACCAAATCATCATCAAGCAATGCGGTGTTCTTTCACAAATACCGACAGTAAAGTATAGTGGCAAGCTTGTAGATCTATCTGTGATCAGTGAGATACAACAGGTTTATCGCTATTCAGCATTAGCCGTACTGGCGATAAACAGCGATTCTAGCAGCACTCAAACTGATTAAACAGTGCAGCATAGGTAACAGGATTGCAAAGGCGAGTAAAAATTAAAGCAGTAACAGAGCCAATACAGCTACGATATATCGCAGCAGTTACACATCATAGAATTAGAAACAGGAAGAAATAACACGCTACTTACACAAACCTGGAACGCCGAAGGCAGGGGCGCACAGCAGCCTGGGGATTCTAAGGGAAAGAGTCAGCGCGTTTATGGGCAGGTGTATATATAGTTTTAAGAAAGGAAGTAGGGTTGGAGGGGGGAAAGGGGAGGAGTAGGGGGGAGGCAGGAAGACCGGAAGAAAGGTGAATTGCCAGCCCTGAAAGTACAGGAAAGAGGAAATTGGGCAAGGAGGGGAGCGGAGCAGGGCAGAAACAAGCAGTTTCAGGTGAAAGCAATCAGTGAAGAGCAGATCATACAGGTGAGTTAACCAAGGGATATGTGAAGGTTAGAAGGAAAAGTTAGGAGTGAGCAGATGCTAGAAATAGTAGGGAAAGTAGATAAAGGTGAACGGGTGAAAGGGACTACCAGAGGGTAAGATAGAGAGACATTACTGGGGAGGAATTTCTTCTAAAGGGGAATATCTAAAGAGAAGGGCGCCACCTAGAGGCAACAGCAGGTACTGGAACCGTGGCTGCTTACAGGGCTTACTGCATACAGTAAGAGGCAAGGTTGCTGGGGATACTAATGGAGACCTATGGTCAGTTGGTTGGGAGAAGCAATGTGTGGCTGCTGGCTGACCTGGCTTCGGGTTGTACAGTTAAAGGCTAACAACAGTTATTTGCAAATTGCAGGAATTGTAGGACATACTTTCTTCTATCTTTCCAGGAGAGAGCTCCCAATAGAGGGATGGCGTAGGTCCTCACAGTGGTATAGGAGGCAGCAGTCTTAGTTAGGTTATTAGATTCCGGACCTAGTAGTGGTCAGGAGGTGAATATAGTTTCTTCTATCTTTCCAGGAGAGAGCTCCCAATAGAGGGATGGCGTAGGTCCTCACAGTGGTATAGGAGGCAGCAGTCTTAGTTAGGTTATTAGATTCCGGACCTAGTAGTGGTCAGGAGGTGAATATAGTTTCTTCTATCTTTCCAGGAGAGAGCTCCCAATAGAGGGATGGCGTAGGTCCTCACAGTGGTATAGGAGGCAGCAGTCTTAGTTAGGTTATTAGATTCCGGACCTAGTAGTGGTCAGGAGGTGAATATAGTTTCTTCTATCTTTCCAGGAGAGAGCTCCCAATAGAGCGATGGCGTAGGTCCTCACAGTGGTATAGGAGGCAGCAGTCTTAGTTAGGTTATTAGATTCCGGACCTAGTAGTGGTCAGGAGGTGAATATAGACAAACCTGGAACGCCGAAGGCAGGGGCGCACAGCAGCCTGGGGATTCTAAGGGAAAGAGTAATTACCAAGAGCTACGATGGTTTCGAAAAATATAATGGTTTTCTTTTCTAACTTTCCATAAATTAGCCAACCCTACCTCTGAACTATAATGTCAACATTTTCTGCCTTACATAGTTCTTTACCTCATCTCCATTTCTTTGAATTTCTAAACACAAATCATATAATTTATTGTCTATTTGACAAAACCACTAATACACAACTGCGAATGCTCAGTGTTCAGCATCTAATAATGGATAACTTTATTTTATGCTGTAATAGCAGTGTCTGCTTTCTTATGAATGTATTCTCATCAGCAAATGTATGTGTAATTGTTAATGTGCATTATTTGGGTCTATATTAAAAGACCAAAGAGGTGTTTCAGCGAACACCTTTTGGTCGACACGTTATGAGCGAATGCACTAAAGCACGAACGCTCAAAACAGCGGTTTCTTTCCCTGGGAAAGAAACCACTAGCACACACACACACATATACACACACACACACACACACTTTAAAACAGCCCCCCACACCCCCCTAACTAAATATACCAACTCTGAGATTGCACTACAGTGAGGAAAGGGGCGAACACATGGAGATGGCCAAGCGATTTTTTCCCCAGGGAAAGAAATCGCTGTTTTGAGCGTTCACGCTTTAGTGCGTTTGCTCATTACGTGTCGACCAAGAGGTGTTCGCTGAAACACCTCTTCGGTCTTTTAATATAGACCATATTATTTAATGTCGGTTCATCTATATTATTGAATGTTTAAAAATGTTTGTAATATGTTGGAGCATTTCTCCCTGGGACTCCATTGAAAAGTGTTTTTGACTAAACTCAAACAGATAAACCCAGCAAACAAAAGCAAAATAAATAAAAAATAAATAAAGGTTAATTTAAACGCATTTATTGCAGTAGATGTTATTGTATATTTCAGTTGCATTGCTTCTGAATATTTTTCATAATAGCATAAAGCAGAAAATTTAGATTATTTTTCTGAAACAAGTCAACTCTTCATTTCAGCCATCATAGTCTAGGACTTTCATGAGGTATCAGTTCTTTTTGGTTCTCTGTTCTGCCATACACTGAACAGCTCTGTATTATTTTTCTGAATGTGCTGTCGTATTAGGCCATTACACGTCACGTGGCCTTTTTTGCACTTAAATATATCAAAATCAGACTTAGATTCCTCGGAACATATACTTTTTCAGTTGTGACAGCATTAGAACTTTCTCGTCTTTTGAACAATAGACGCTGAATACATGACAGCTGTATCAAATTGTAGTATGGGTGAATCAATGGAGGAAGATGTTTTGTGTTGTCTGGCCAACCTGTCACATTGAGCCCTCTTAACATATGCATTTCTGTGTCTTCTGTATTTTATCTGGTAGCTATCCTTAATTCTTGTAGATTTTGATGAGTTATAGGAATTTGTGTCACAATTCACAGACCTTCCAAATCCTCTTCTATAAACTGTTCTTTGCAATCATCCAGGTTTGCTCTACTAAAACTGTCTGGAGTATGCAGCAGTCTAGCATGAGTGCTGTACTTAACATATCTGATATGTCAGTAGCATTCTTTGGTATCTTACAGCTGTTTCTTGCTGTGCCTTTCTAAAACTGCTTTGTAAAAGTTTATGGTTTGTCTCTACTTTAATGCAACTCCTCTCAAGTAGCCATGGAGTTTCTAACACGCAAGCTTTATGGCAGACAGTTAAAGAAACCATAAAAATCACAGGAAGTTCAAAGCTACTGAGTTTTGTGACCATTATGTCTTGCCAGTTCTCACCCTAAATTGTACCTTCCCTTTCAAGGAGGCCTAAGTCAGTCAAACTCGGGGTGAATTTATGCATGTATATTCAGTTATCCTTATAACATTTCAAAGACGCTAGTGAACCCCACTGCTTTATCTGCAGGGGAGTCTGTTCTAGAGGTCAGGGAGATGCTGAATAATGAAACTGTCCACCTTGTTTTGCTGAAACGCTTCAGTCCTTTATTTTGCTATTTGTGGGACTGTTTTATTTGTGAAAGTACAAGAGATGCTGGGTTACTGGGTCCCTGATTGTGCAGAAGGGAAGGCACAGGTCTCATCTGAGGAGCCTAAAACACACAGAAAAGAGAAACAGTGCTTCTAGTCATTTCTGCTAGCTTATAGTCTTTAAGTAAAGTGATCCTTTTTGCTAAGAACCTCTGGAGTCTTTCTGTCTGTTTGGAGTGTTTGGTGAAGTACATCCCAAAAGGGGCATTGTATCCTATAACTGGGCAGATTAGTGCTGCAATGGATTTAATCTGTGAATTGTGATGGCATAGAGTTTAGTGTCAAATGTCTTAGTCAAATCAAAGTAAGCTGTGTGTATACAGTGATCACTGACAACAGTCTGTGTTGCCTTTTCAAAGAAGTTTCAGATTCCTTAAACAGGATCTCACTTTTACAAAACCAAATTTTCATAGATCTAGTCTGATGAGATTTTTTAATGTGTATGTTAATCAAGTCTGTTATAATTTATTCCATGACCTTAAAATGGTACTTACCAGGATGATGGACTTGTGGTTTCCAGGTACAGTGGTAAGGCCACATTAATGGAGTGACATAACCAGTGCTGTACACTAGACTTCCAGGACTGAGTCAGTAGCCAGGATTAGGTTACATAATTTAAGGAGAGGTTCCACCAAGGCATGTCTAGTACTATTGAAAAACAGCCCTGTATATCTGGGCCTATGAAAGAAGTGTTCTTAGTTTTAGACAGCACTTTCAGTGTATCTTTATTGATAATGAGGAGCTTGATAGATATGTGTATTACAGAGCTTTAGATAACCATCTCAGGAGTGAAATTAGCACTAAATTTATTTACTATTACACTGGCAATGTCTACTGGGTCCAAGAAAGTTTTGTAGTTTAGTATGGGTTCTGTATATTGTTAAATGTTGTTTCTTAGATTTCTAACATAACTAAAGAATGATTTGTAATTGTGCTTGGCTTCAGATGCCAGCTTGTGTTCATGGGCTGCCATGGTAGATCTAATAGTCTTTTGTAATTCTTATTCATGTTCCTAGTATTCCTTAACATGGAGATATTTAAATCTCTTGTATACTCGTAAGTTTCTTCTTCCTTTTATTGTACATTCTGTTTATGTTGGTGGACCACTAGGGTGGTTTGTTTTTACATTTTCCATTGTATCTGGATGTAGATGGGACTGCCAATTCTATACGTTTATTTATTTATGTTGGGACAAAACTCCTTTGTGAATCTATCTCCTGTGGCAATGTCTAAAGTGATGCTGTTGTAAGTGAATTTCGAGACGTCCTCATAGTGTTCATAGGTTCATAGGTTGGTACTAGGCTATTGGCCCTAGGGCCTATACAAGCCTAGCTGTAACATTTCCCCAGCTATTTTTCCAGGAGTTTTACTTCCCTGGTCCCCTGTCTAGCAGGGCAACTAACATGATCCCTGGGGTGAATTTCCTATCTCCCATCCAGTCATCAAAGATCCTCTTGAAGAAGGCCAAAGAGGTGCTCTGCTTGACATGTATGGGCAGTCTATTCCAGAGTATGGGGAGTCTTTGGGACAGGAATCTATCCCTACAGCATGTTTTGTTCATTGTGATGACCAGATTTAGATCCCTGGAGTGCGTGGCTCTGAGGGATTGGGATTTTTTTAAGTGTAGCGTGTCCAACAGCTCTGGGTTTGACATGGCCTTGTAGGTTAAGCAGAGATCGCCTCTGAGCAGACGATATGTGACATAGTATAGATGGAGTTTTTTTAGATGGTCAGCACAGAGCATCTGCTTTATGCCTGTGATTCTTTTAGTGAGGTATTTCTGTGGCCTTTCCAGCTGTTGCAGATGTCTTGTGAAGCATATACCAAACGGGGCATTGTACACTATAATGGGTCTAATGAGGGATGAGTACAGAGGGACAATGACCTCCTTTTTCATGGATGAAAAGCCCTTAGTAATGAGATGTGCCACATAGAAGGATTTCCTGACTGTTGTGGCGATGTGATTATCGAAGGTGAGACCACTGTCCACCTGTGTCCCTAGGTCCCTTATCACACTTTTGGTGTTTAGTGTACTGCCACTTATGTGGTAATTCATTGGTACATGGTTTTTCCCAAAGGGGATAACTATACATTTCTTGGCATTGAGCGTAATCCCATAGCTCTGGCACCAAGCATCTGTCTCCGTAAGGCCCTTTTGTAGGATGTCCACATCATTTGGGGATTCGATAATGGCTCCCAGTTTGCAGTTGTCTGCGAACTTTGTTAGCCAGAGTCCCTTGGTGTTAGCCTGTACTTCGGAGAAGTAAATGCCAAACAAGAGCATTCCCAGGACTGAACCCTGAGGTACTCCACTTGTCACTTGTCTGGAGCTGGATTTGGAATCAGCTACTTTTACAGTGTGGGTTCTGCCAGTAAGCCAGTTGGCAACCCACCGAGTGATGTACGGATTAATGCCCAGCTTAGTAGGTTTATCTATGATTCCAGAGTGATGTGTCTAAAGTCTTGGTGAGGTCCAGATAGGCTGTGTGGTCCGTCTTGCTCTCGTCCACTGCTCTGGAGACTTACTGGAAGAAGTCAGTTAGGTTGAGAAGAGAAGATCGGCCCTTCACGAAACCAAACTGAGTGGGGTCGAGTGTTTGAAGGTTGCCAATGTCTTTGTTTATAAGTTCCATGCTAATGTGTTCCATGGCTTTGCAGATAAGGCTCATTAGGCTGATGGGACAATAGTTCCCGGGGTCCAAGGCGGACCCCCCTTTGTGGAGTGTTTGAGGAGATCTCTGTGCTTGAAGTCTTTGGATTCCAATATTTTCATTTCAGAGGTGTTTAAATAGTCAGAGGGGGAAATATTACTAGTTTATGATCTGACTTAATAGAAGAGTGAATTTCTAGGGGAGTTGTGCATGATGATACTACATTTTCAAACAGCAGGTCAAGAACATTTTGTGTTTTAGTGGGGTTAGTAGCAATCTGGTCTACTGAGTTTTTCATTTTTATCTGTTATATGTAAAAACGTATGTGCATATCCCATGTTTGAGATATAGATAATCCATTCAGTTGATAGATAGTTAAACTCACCTAGAATTTTATTTATAGGGAGTTCGTCCATGACATTTAGGAACCTGACATGAATTTCTAGCGTCTTAGACAATATCCTGCAACAGGTGTTAAACTGATAGATGATTTTGTGTAGTATGACGTTCAGTTTGATAAGTTTCATTTATGGGTCTCTAGGAATATGTCTGGAGGTGATATGGTCTCAGACAAACATGGACATGCCACCACAGTTCCCATTGGATCTGAAGACTTTGAAAGGCCAAAACCCACATATGAATGGAGTGCTTCCTGGACATTTGAACCATGTTTCCATGATTACTCTGATATGGATAACTTGCAGATTCATTAGTGCATCAAGGTCCGGCAGCTTGTTGATTAGACTTCTAGCACTGAGCAGAGCTACCTTAATTTGATCCTGTTTGGATATAGATATGTTTGCTGTATTAGAATGTTCATTAACTGATTTTGGCATAAAAACGTTCTAGCCCAGTTTTCAGACCATCTGTGGTATGCTGCAGTAGTGTGCACACTTAAACCTGCAGGCAATAAAGTTTATTTTTATACAGTGTATCACCATCCACCTTAATGAAAACTTTGCCAATATACTCAGTGAGACTAGGCATCTAAAATGAAGACCCCCACCCAGAAGAAAAGAACATTTAAACTGTAGAAAGCAAAACTAATATGTATACAGTGCATCATTCACCTTCCCTAAAACTTTGTCAATTTACAAAGTGAGACTAGTCATCTACAGCCAAGAACCCCCCCAGCAAAAATTAACATTTACAGTATAATTAATATTCAACTCATAATCATAAGCTACTGATATACTCTCTAATGTATATAATTGCTATCTACCACTGTGTACACTACTAGATGACTCCAGCCCCTCCTACTAAAACTAAATCAGTACAATTTTTCTTCCACTTCTTTCCACCCTGTAGTTACTTAGCTTAGCTAACACAGCATATCCTCCAAATAAACATTAGGAAAACATATTGCTTAAGCACCCTATTTTAAGGTAACATCTTATACTAGGTAGAAAGCTGAAAAAATGTGGACAAATCAGTCTCTTAACTTAAATCAAGCTTAATAAGACAGTTTACCTCAATATGCTGACAGAGTATGGTATGCTGCTCTTTTCTTTACTATCAGAAACACTGGCACAAAATACATGTTGCTTGTGGTAGATTAATGTCTGCAATATTGCCTTAATAAGCTCATGTTTTTTCTAAATGCAGCTCCACCGATTGTTTCTCTTGAGAATACAATACTCTGTGTGTGTGGGTCCTACTCCATTTCACCCTCACTCCTCTACCCTACCTCCACTCCCCACCCACCTGCACTACATCTACATTTATACTTCCTAGTGTACACTCACCTCTCACAATTAACTAAAAATAACTTCTAGCAGAACCTCTCCATACTCCATCACTGTTAAGACCTTTACCCTAATTCTCTTGCAACCTTCAATAATACACCCCAATCACCCTAAACATACACTACACAATAATCTAGCAATCCTACAATACATATACTACTCCCCTATCATGAAGTACGTGACATATCTTACATTCCTTTCAAGAGGAAACCTTCATTTTGCAAACATCATAAAATTACTCACCCTTCACACACACATCACAATCTTACAGTCACAACTACATCTACCCAGTTTCTTTCACACAGATCCACAACCACTGCAGTCCTGTTACACACCACATTTCTCAACCATATCTCTCAAACTATATCCACACTCACTACTAAACACACACACCTTTAAACACTTCAAGCTCAGTAAGTCATCATTCTCCACATACTTACATATAAAAAAGCTAAATATTTCTACACATATCTACATATTAGCACTAAGGTGGTCCACTGTGGGGGCATCCAATCCACCCCAACCCTTTCCCAAGCACCAAAATACAGTCAGAACCAACAATACCCCTTCAGAATAACATAAGTCATCTCCCAAAACACAATTCAGTTCACAACCTATTTCTCCTAAACATAAATTTTCAAAGCATATGTAGCAAGACCCATGATCTCCAAACTACCATCTTACACTATAACCAGGACCATACTACAGCTCTTGTAACCTGGCTAAAGCCGGAAATAGCTAGTGGTGAAATAACCCCCCCCCCCCGCATATAACATAATTGGGTCAAACAGACTAACAAAAAGAGGAGGTGGAGAAGCAATACTTTTTAAAAACTCCCTAGAAGTAATCCAGCGTCCTCAAACTATCTCCAAATTTCAAAACATTGAAATTCTTATTCCCCATTTCAAACTCAATAACAGTAAATCAATCTACTTTGCAGGAATATGCATTCCCCCTGGAAACTGTCTAGCTACAATTGAAATTCTTCAGTGGTGTATCACAATATAAAAAAGAGACCATCATCTTAGGCGATGTAAACATTGACTAGAAACAAATAAATACCTCACCTGCCCTAAACTTATTCAGATTCTCACAACTATTAAACATCACTACCATTACCCACACAACATCTAGCAAAGAAAGTACACTAGATTGGATTCTTTCAAATAAGTTCCATGACATCAATGCCACTGGAACCTTACTAGACAGTATTAGTGACCATCTACCCACCTACACTATCAGAGGATAAACATTCAGAAGCAAGTAACATACAAACAAGTCTGTAATCTGCAGAATTCCAACCCTGAATGCCTTATAACAGCTCCGAACAATATAACTGGAACTGCCTAAAAACATTATCAGTAGATGAAGCAATTATTCATTGTAATCATACCTTCTTAACCATCCTAAATAAGCAGGCCCCAATGAGAAACAAACAAGTCAAATCAATTCCAGCACACTGGCTAACAAAGACTACTAAACAAATACTATTAAGTAAAGACCGGGCCTGGAAAACATATACAAAAAATAAAACTCATTTAACTCGACTGGATTATAGATATCTCAGAAATCTCATGAAAAACAAATACTTAGTGACAAGAAAGAATATTTTACAAACCTACAAAATACCCACGGAAATAACTCTGGACTGTTCTGGCAGTCCTTAAAGTCACTGCTCAACCCTGGGTAAACATGTACCCCCCCAACCTACCGCAATTTCTGAATAACCAGGTAATACAGCACTTCAGTTCAATAGCCACTTCGTAAATTCTATCTTATCACTAACCAAACAAAACTCCAACTCACCACTCATTATTTCACATCCCCCTAAGAACAACAAAGTATTCTTAATCTTGATCATGTACCCACCTCAACAGTAAAAAAATACCTACTACAAATGAGATTAACCACCTTGGCAGCCAACAAATTACCAGAAGAGTACTTCAAAATAGCAGTAGAAGCTACAGTATTTCTAGTTTCAATACTTGTCAACATATCCATAAAAGAAAATCATGCCCCTAACATCTGGAAAATATTATACATCACTATATAAAGGCAGAAATTCTACTGACCTAACCAACTACCATCCAGTAGCCATCTCCCCACCCCTATCAAGATATCAGAAAAATGTATCCACACCCAGTTACTCAAATACCTCACCAACCATAATCTACTCTCTGTAACACAACATGACTTTCGGCCTAATCATAGCATCACTACTGTCCTTTTAAACTTTACAAATACAGTCAATCAACTCTGAAACTATTATAACTTAGTGTTAACAGTCTTCCTAGACCTATCTAAAGCATTCAGTACTGTCTCACACCAGAAGCTCCTTGAGGAACTAGCCTTTGTAAGCCTCAGTACCCCCATCATTAACCTGGTTCCACACCTACTTAACCAATAGGAAACAAGCTGTGAAATGGCAATGAGACTATTCTGATTTAATCACAGTCACACTGTCCCCCAGGGATCAATTCTAGAACCCCTGCTTTTCAAATTCTTTATCTATAATCTGCATTCTGCCTCTAAACAAGCTACTGTGGTGCAATATGCAGGTGATGCCACTCTCATCTCCTCAGCTCAGTAGCCTCCCTACATGAAAATACCCAAAGGCCTTTCTCACCAGGGAATCCTGGCTAGATAGCTTAGACTTTTCATTAATGCTAAAAACACAACCCAAAAAAACTACTCCAACCAAAAACAATCCTTTCATATCCTATCAACCAACAAAACAAAAATGGAATATGTCACACAGGCAAAGCTCCATTGAGTAATGCTCAGTGATAATTTGAGATACAGCCAGCACCTACTCCTAGCCAACAAAAAAACAAACTGGACACTAAGATCCATCTACAGGGCTAGGAAATTCTTCACTAATACTTCAAGAAAAAGCATAAACACAAACATACCTACTTCCATCCCTGCTCTATGCCTTACTTATCTTTACAAATCTTAGCATTACCATCAGAAACAAACTAGAGACAGCCTATAGCAAAACTGCAAAATTTGTAACAAGTAATATTAAAAAAAAACATCATTGCATATCACTAAAAATCAACTGTCTAGAACTTAAAAAAACATGTCAACTACCATCAACTTATTACAGCTCATAAACTAATAAACTCCTCTCCAAAAGGAATACTGCAACCCCATACCACTAATCAAACCTTGCGATCCAAAAACAAAGCTTTTCTATTCATCAGAAAATCAAATAAAAGTGCAGGAGACTCACTGTACTCTAACCAGGAAGCAAAAGTCTGGAATCAAATCCCCCTGAAATAAGACAGGTAAACACACTGCATGGCTTCAAAACATCACTAAAGAAACACCTGCTAAATAACTGGTTGTGCTCATGCACTACCCCAGGCTAACCCTCCACCCCCTTACTCAACCTAACTCCACCATCAAAGTTATACTCCCTTTACTTCACCTTTCTGTACCCTAATCTTAAGCTTGTAACTTTGTATCTCTTACTCTAAGAAATCTCATTCTATATTCTTCCACAACTGTCATTTACACTATTATTTTACAGACTGCCACTCCACCCTCTACCTACTTTCTGTCTTACAAAACTTCTATTGCCCAGGTAAATACCACTACCTCAACTTTCTTTAGTACAGGTCTATACAAGCTCTCTACCTTGATCTACCTAATGTTGCATATAATTACTTGTCCTGTTAAGTTCTACCTCCTGCTAAATCACTTGCTGCCTTTGCTACCCTTCTCTGTACCTCCAACTGATAAGCACTTATAACTGAAAGTACATGGTGTATGGAGTGTACACTTCAATCCTGCTGTGCTAAGCACTGCAACACACAATAGAAAATAAACAGGGGAAAATTAAAGTAACAATATAAAACAACTAAAACTTTAGCCAATAGTGTTAGCTTTCCCAGAAATGCAGTAATTACCCACATCCCCCATGTATAAGCTCTAGATCATTCACACACCTGGAGAAAACTGTTTGCTGTAACTTTGAAAATAGCTAAAAACAACAAATAAATGAAGCAATTCTGATTAATTCACTTAACAGCACAGAAAACACTTAAAATGCAGTGCAAACTGTAAACCAATTTCAATTAACAGCTGCAACTTCAAATTCAGAGAAAACACAATAAAATGACGAACAACAGAAACCACTCAAAAAATTGTTTAAATAGCTAGAGACAGCATAGAAACCCCTTGAAATGCAAAGCAAATTATAAAACAAATTTAATTAATAGCTATAACATCAGATTCAGAGAAACCAAAGTAAGAATGCAAAAAGGTGCAGTAGAAAAGTGCAGAACTGCAGAAGAAGATTTACATAGCTAGGCACAACACATAAACCACATGAAATGCAGTGTAAAGTATAAAACAACTTGGTTATAGTTGCCTTTATCATAACTTACAAAATCTATTCATTTTCATCATACTGATCACTGCTGCAGTAGCTTTAGCTGTATGGGTTATATCCTGCAAAGATATAATAACAGACCAGCTTCCAAAGCTTCAGGGCACCTTCCACCTGCTCAAAGAATTAGTCAGCTCAATCCAAGCTGACTAAAAAGGCAGGTTTGTAGACCTAGCCCTTCAGAGCTTTTCTGCCATTAAAGAGAGCACTCCTCTGTGGTTTTTCAAGGATTTTTGGTCAGCTTGTGCTGTTCCTTTACTGGAAGATAAGTTCTCTTTGAGAGAAAAATTTCCACGTTTAAAAATGTGTTGTTTTGTTGTGCTTTCTTGCTAATGAACACTATTTTTCAGCTAGGTGTTTGTGTTTAACAGACTGCCATGAGACGTAACTGCACTTTAAAATGGGAAATCACTTTTTCCTGTCAGTTTAAAAGCTGTTTAAGTTAGCTGAAAACCATTTTTTCTGTAGATAAATTACATTTACTTCACATTTGGGGGTTGGTAAAGTGCTTTAGAATGCGTTTTACGGTGCTTTTAGTGTGAAAAAAGGTGATTTTTAAACACTTTACATTTTTACTGGCTTACACTGCTTGTTTTCCCCAAGAAAGAGGCACTATTTTTGGCTTGACCATATAACAATCTACTGGTCAAATGGTCGGTTCTTCTTCCAGCCATAAAAAGAAGTTAAGCAAACAGCCTTTGCCACCATAGCAGACTTGCAATTTGTCTCACCTACAGGTGAGTAACTCAGCTGTGGCCAAAGCTGGTTCCTCAGATCACTCATCTTTTATCAGATCCCTCTGGTATAGCAACTACAGCCACTATGGACCAGGAGTTAGCTATGTCATCTGTGGCTGTTGGGGTCCCCTCAGTAGGCAAGAGAGAGAGAGAGAGAAACTTTTGTCAGTCCAAGGAGAGGGAACAGGGAAGACCTCCCTGTTTGGTCAGAAGGTTGTTCCCATCTCTGAGGAAGCTGCTGCTCCTGCCATTAATAACACTGTTGGCCCCATCTTTTTCCTGTCAAAAAGAAACAGAAGACTAAACATGAATCTACTTCTCCTCAAATTTCCTTAAACAAAGGTACTTTATTGGATCAAGCTTATGGTTTAATTGAGGCTATCAATCCTTTTTTATAAGATGGTTTCTGGTAAAAGAAAGAGGGATGCCTCTTTTCCTGAGGTGATTCAAGATTTTTAATCTGAACAGGTATATGAAGGGACAGATTCACCATTTTCTCCTCAGTTTTCTTATTCAGACTCCTAGGAGAGCTTAGTTTCTGATTCTCCCTGTGGGGATTTCTCTTTCTCTGAGACTATTTCTAAAATATGCCAGTGTTTTCAGTAAGAGAACACTGAGGTTTTTTAGTCCCCCAGAAAATACTACGAGCTGTTACAAAAGAAATTTACAGAACCTTCACCCATTCCTCCAGTTCTATCAGCTTTGGAGGATGTGTATCACTCCTTGCAAATTTCCAGTCATCCTGCTGCCCCCAAAACAGGCAGAGAGAGAATGTATGAATGTCTTCACTGTTTTAATTTTTTTATACACTAATCCCAAACCTGACCCAGCAGCTATAGCTTTAGTTAATCCTACTGCTGCTAAACCTTTGCTTAATTCCAATTCTACTCTTTATTAGAAATGAAGCACTGTCAGCACCCTGATGTTTAGTTAACTTAAATCATCAGATAGTGGACATGGTCTTGCTATTCAGGTCAAAACAACTAGAAAAAATAGGAAAGAATAAACTTTTGAGCTATTCGAACTAAGCTAAACACCTAGCAGTATTAGTAAGAAATATTTGTAAATTAAACACCAAACAGTAGTAAAAGAATCTTGTTGAGATCAAAATTTCTTCACTTTTGCAAATAAAAGCAGCTTCACTTTCTTCGCACCAAAATAACAAATCTTCTTGTTGCAATTAAAATAGATTAATTTCTTAGTAACAAAATCAACAAATCATTATTGGGTGAAAATTATATAAACTGGCATGTAAGCAATGTGCTTATGTAAGGACACTAGAAATAAATCTTGTGTTTATGCATGTTTCAGAAACAAAGAAAAAAATCAACATCTATTTACTTCTATAGAAACATAAACATAATCGTAATTGGTTACAACTTGAATATCTCTTAGAATATATATTAGAATATAGGTGGTGTGATGATATGAGGTAGTGTCACCTGTGCCAGGAAGAAAAGGGCAGTGCATGTGTAACATATGCCAGCATAGCTAGCTGGCGTTTTGTAAAGAATTTCATGTCATTTGACTATCACACTGATTTTTGCAGATGCTTGTATTAAAAATGTATTTGTAAAGTTGCTTGTGCTAAAAATTTATCAAAAGTGGGTCCTGCTGGACCGAAAAGAGATATACATGTATGTCAGCTAGTATTATTATAACTGATTAAATGTATATGTTTTAGCAGAGAATTCTGGAAGTGAATATGTTAATCACAGTCCAGTTTATTTTGCAAAATAGTTTGAAAATTAAGTGGGTTGGTTTAGGCCATAAAGATTTTATCTTACAGGTCTGATTATTGCCAGAGACAAAAATGTCTGAGAAAACAAGGACTAAGAATCTTACTGAATTGCCCTTAGGAGTGAACTAATTGCTACCCTGGAAGAGTGGAAGTTTTTGAAATTGTTTAATAGCTTTCAGATACTGCAACACATCTTAGCAAAGCTCTGGGTATGTACTGTACCAGATTCAGGTGACCAGATACGATGTCATTCTGTAACCACCACTGAATTTTTTTTTTTAGATATTAGTGAGAGATATCCTGGAACTCTCACAGCAGTATTTTGGAATCTATCAGGAAAGATCTCTCACTGATATCTGACACAACCTCACACTTCATCTTGCCTTACTGTAGTAAGCAACTCAACACTCATTGTCTTGCCTTGCTGTAGTACTTAACTAGGGAACAGCAATTCTTTAGTCAGTCAGGAAAATATAGTGAGATTAGTTAAGTATTACTTTTCTGCATTTGTGTGAATCTATCCAACTGTGTTATTTTTTTATATCTCCTGTGGCTGAAACTCTGGTGTTTATTGTAACTAGATATTCAGTATTCTCATCTTTTCTATTTTATTATTTATTATTAAAATATTTCTATACCTTTCATTGTGGCTGGTCTTTTAGATAATACTTTTAACATCTCAAGAGTACTTATGCTTATTTTAGTGACACTGTGGCTGCTCCAGAAAGTCTTGCTGCATTGGTCAAACTCTACAATTTGTATTAGTATTAATTTTGCTCAGTATAATTGGGTACCCTTGTAAGAGCCTTAGAATAGCTGACTGATGGCAGTGTAATTACCTTATAGTCTGGGTAGAGGGGGAACAGCTGGTAAATATGAGTCAGTCTTTCCCGTGTGTGTGTGTGTGTGTGTGTGTGTGTGTGTGTGTGTGTGTATGTGAAAATCAAATATCCAGTGGTGTGTGTGTCAACTGCTTGGAACAGGGATACAGAGCTCCAAAGTGGTCAGTGTGGAGTCTTGTTTGGAGCCTGGGGAGAGGCAGAGAGTCCAGCCCCAGGTTTTTATTGGGTTCCCTGTGTGCTCTTAAGTGAAATTGTTCTTGGTGCAGAGAGCTGCATCTGAAAATATTGTGTGAACCCATTTTTGCTCCTAGTGGCCATCCCTCACCAGTGTCATTGGTGAGGATTGAGGTACCTTGACTACTGACCTGGAGTAGGGACCATCACAGGTGGTTTTAATATTCCAGTGGTTATCTTGCTTTCAGCTTCTGTACGACTGAATAGACTGTTTACAACCAGGAAATTCAGTAATACAACTTGAATGAGAGAACTTTGAAACACTGGTGTGCTATAAGACTTATAAATGCACCTATGAGGATATAGCAATTGAGGTCCGTGTGTTTTGTGGTTTTATGGATACATAAATGTGTACCATTAGGTTTTAACTATCTAATCAACTATGTAGGCTTGTTGTTGTGTCTTTCGGCTTTTCCCGGTTAGGGGTTGCCACAGTGGAACTACGGTCCGCTAATGATTATTGGCAGTAGATTTTTACGTGCTGAGTTGCCAGCCCTGATGCACAACCTTCAACGAAGGTATGCCCATTCACGCATGTCTCCACACAGAAGATGCTCTAGCTGAGAATCGAGCAGGACAACGTCTTACTGTGAGGCAGCAACGAACATATATTACAATATCCATGTCTGTGTGACTGGATAGAGAAAATGTATAGAGGAGATCAAGAAGTAAAATCTGACTAGATGAAAAATTAAAACGCTGGTCTGCTATGGGTCTTATAACAAATACCAGTGAGGACTTTGTAATTTGGGTTATGTGTGATTGGTATTTTTTTATATAGAAACATGTTGTTCTTGTTGATATACAGCAAGTTATTATCAGTTAAATAACAGTAAAGTTTAAATAAATAGGAGAATTTAAATAAAAAGCAAAGCAACTCCACTTAACATCTCTGTATGTTAAAAATGAATAAATATAGCTTGTCTGCAGCACTTTCGCTCATGCTTCTTCAGATCTGCCTCTCAGGTGGAACCTTTTAATGCAAAAGAAAACTTTTTCTGGCCAGAAGTACAATAATTAATAAACAATTAATAATTAAGAATTAATAATAAATAATTGAATAAATCTCCACCAAAGTCAAATTAAAATAGGAGTGTTCAGCTGTCAGTAATAAGCATGGTGATGGAGTCTCCTAAGATTGAGAACGCTGGTCATGAAAATCTGAGTGTTAAGTCCTGGTGGTTTACATGCTTCTAATCTGATCTGCAATTGTAATTCATGTTTTTCTAGTCTGTCATTTAATGATCCTTGTAGTTCTCCTTTTGGTATGCCATCTTTAAAATATGAAATTGGAATGTCTTGTATCTGGGTTGATCTCAGTTGTGTTTAGCTAGTGCATTGTTGTTGTTGCTGTACTGGATGTCTGTAAGGTGTCTAGCAATTCTGGTTTTAAGTCTATTGATAGTTTTCCTGATGTAGAAGGCAGGGCATCAGGTGCATTGGGCCCTGTAAACTACTGATTCTGGGTTGCAATTACCAGGTTCTTGGCTGTCGTATTAGTGGTCAGTGTTAGGGCAGTGGAAACCCATTTTTTTTGCTCATGTGCTTTCAGTAACTGCAGTTGAGGGTGTCCACAAGGGAATGTAGCTTTCTGAAAGTTGAGCTGGTCCATAGTTGTTCTGCTCATTTCTTCAATAAACATGTCTTATATTCCCATTTCTCCAAATTTAGAAACTAGGTTTTTCTGGTAGTATATTGTTTAGCATTAGGTTATTCTTGAGAATAATCCAGTTGTCCTTAATGTTATATAATATTATAACTATGCAGTCAGTGGAGTAAGTAATCATCATGGAGATGCCTTTATATCCCTATGTTCACTATGTTGATGGTGAAATTGCTTAGTTCCTTCAATACTCTCGCAGTCCTGAGGCCTTGGGATTTAATCACATTCTTCTTATTCTGGAAAAGTCTAGGAAATTCACACTGTTTTTGTTGTGGGAAGTTGTAAAGTTCAGGAAATTTGTGGAATTCCCAATGTAGTTGAAAAATTCAAGTAACCATGCCTCCATGCTGTTCCAAATAAAAATTTCATCTATGTACCGGAAATAACAACTTGTGCTGGTAGAAGGGAGAGTCATATATGTGTTCTGTCTCCCATTTTTCTAGGGTGGTATCAGCTAGGCTGGAGTTCCCTGGATTTCAGAGATCACTGGGCAGGTTTAGATTTCAAGATAGAAGCTATCAGCAGGCTCATCCATGTTCTGCTAAGCAACAACTTTTTCCATTTTAACAAATCTTTCTACAGGCAAAAACAGGGTATTGCTGTGGGGGCAGCTATGCCTGTTATTTCACAACCTGTTACCTCTTCTTCCTCTTCTACGTTTCCTGGTAACACTCAATTTAAATGATGTAGATCATCACATCCCTATTCATTGAAACTTCAGGTGTTTCTTAAGGTTTTGTATGTATCTGGATCACATTATCAGTTCTCTGCCTTACCCTTTGGACTATCAGCTGCACTGAGTGCGTTTCCAAAGTGTCTAGCTCCAGTTATAGCTCATTGAAGGCTACAGGGTATCCCCATTTTCCATATTTAGATGACTTGCTTATCTTTGAAGAGTCCATTTCAAAATGTCACGTATCCCTCACTTGGGTGAGAGATCTTTTACACAAGCTGGGATTCTGAGAGAACATTCAAAAATCTTTTTTGACTCCTTCACACAGAATTGTGTTCCTGGGATGTCAGCTAGACACCTCAGTCCAAAGAGCTTTTCTTCCACAGGAAGATCTATTTCTAAGGTTTTCCACTCAGATTTCAGTCACTGCAGAACTTGGGATATTAAGTCTTGTGACATCTATGATTCTCATGCTACCCTTGGCAAAACTCCACATGAGGAAGGCACAATGGTATCCAAAGTCTCTTTGGTCCCAGTAGCAGTATCATTTGGCTTTTCAAATCCCAGAGTTGGGATGTGTCAGGAAATAAATCACTTGGTGGAGATACCATATTTCCCTAAACCCAGATCACCTCTTCTCCCTCCCTGCCCCAAAGCATTCAGTCAACACAGCACCTCAGACTTTGGTTGGGAAGCAATTTCAGGATGGATAATAGTGCAAAGTGTGTGAGTCATCAAGGACAGACAGCTGGAGCACATAAATATAAAAGAGATGCTTGCCTTGATTAATGGACTCAACTCCCTGAATCATCTTTGATCCCCTGGACCTTTTCAACTTGTTACACATAATGCCATGGTCATGTGGTACATCAACATGTAAGGGAGAACCAGGTCATACCCACTTTGCAGACTAGCAATGTTAGTTTGGGATATAGCTTCACAGCACACTCTCCCTCTACAGGCAATCTACATTCCATCAGAGTAAAATTATGTGGCAGTCATTCTGAGCAGGACCAGAGCAGACTGTTACGAATGGAAACTATATTGGGGGTCTTTCAAGATTTGATCCATCTGTGGGAAGTTCCTCAAGACCTATTTGCCTCCTCTCTCAACAACCAACTGGAAAGATTCTGCACAAAGACTTCAGACAAGAAGACCTGGAAGAAAAATGTCTTTTCCTTTTCTTACACAGGAATGTTCCTGTATGCCTGTCTGTCCTTTCCACTAATATTCAGGGTACTTCTGAAGATTCAGAAGCAATCCCCCAAGATCATTGTGGTGACTCCCTTTTGGCCCCGGCAACAGTGGTTCTTTCTTCATTTGGAAATGACCAGGGGAAATTACCACAAATTTCCTTACAGAATGGATCTATTCACACAAGATCAGGGGTGTTTCATACATCCCGACCCCCAGTCAAGTTCGGATGACTGCCTGGATTACAGGGTCTTAATTCCTTTTAGGCACTTGTTTAGTGAGGACATGCAGCAGGTATTAATGGAGGCAAAAAAGCCTGCTACTCGAAATCATATAGTAGCAAAAGGAAAAGGTTTTCTAGTTGGTGCCAACAACATAATCAGCACCAGTTCACGGATCTTGTTTCTCAGTTTTTACAATACTTGTGTGAGTTACCATTCTTTGTTTTTTCTTACTCCTCCATCAAGGTTCATTTATTGGCCAGTTCAGCATGTCTGCCCACAGATCCTCTACTTTCAATGCATTCTCATGTCAAAATGTTTTTGAAAGGGGTTTTACATAAGAGGCCTCCAAGAAAACTGATGCCCCCTCCTTGGGATCTTAATTTTGTGTTAGAAAAGCTTGCACTTGCTCCATGTGAACCAGATAATTTGTCTGACTGGAGGTTCTTAACACTGAAATCTGTCTTACGGAATGCTCTGACCTCTGCAAGAAGAGTATCTGAGTTGCAAGCTCTTATGGTGAATCAACCTGATCTCATTTTCTACAGAGTCCAGTTTTCTTTGAGAATTAGTCCTTCTCATATGCCTAAAGTGGTATCCAAGTTTACTTTAAGCCAAACTATCCATCTCCTAATTTTCTTTCCTAAACCTAAATGTAAGGGAGAAAGGATACTCTATACCTTGGATGTCCACAGACAACTCAAGTGCAATCTCGACAGAACTAAATCTTTTAGATCTTGGACAAAGCCCACTCTACCTGGAGCTTGACTTCATCTGTGGCTTTTTAGAAAGGGGCATTGGGTTCTGGTTTGTCTAAACATGGGCTAAATTCTTAGCTAAACTTATAAGAGTCTCAGGGCCAATAGCCTAGTAAGCTCCTATGATCCTATGAACAACTTGGTCATCCATATATACATTTACAAGGCATTACAAGCTTGCTTCCTTCTCTAGGTCTAGATCTGGCTTTGCTAGGACCATTCTCCAAGGGCTCCAGAACCCATCCCCTTCCACCTCCCAATTGTTGTAAGCTAAGGTAATCAACCATATAGGTAAGGCTACTACAGCAGTGATCAATATGATGAACATAGTACAGTTATGTGTGTAAACTTACCATAACAGTAGCTGTTCAAATGATCATTTCTGATGTAACCACTCCCTCCCTCCACCCTCAGTGTTTTTGGTGTGCTGTTTACACCAGGGTGTGAACTCTTATTTTTGGTTGCTCCTAGCACTGCCCTTTCAGAGCTCAGCCTTCCAGTTTCTGCATGATGGCTGTGAAGGGCTTGGAGTCCAAACTTGTCTTTTTTGTCAGCTCAGATCAGAGGAGTGTGGAAAGTGTCTTGCAGCTTTGGAAGCTGGCTGGCTGTTATATCCTTGGTGGGATATAACCAATATAGCTGAGGTTAATGCAGCAGTGCTCATTCTAGCAGCTACTGTGATGATAAGTTTACTTTCACAACTGTATGTTTATCATTGAGTGTAGTCTCCACTCACTCCTGTCATAACTTGCTGTACATAGTTGATGACAAGTAGTAATGTGAGTTTTAAAATTAGGCCAGGCAGTTCTAATATAAAACATTTTTCCATCTTTTCTTTTTATTGTGTAATTCTATTTGTAGATACAGGTATTAATCTTCTTATAGTGCGGCCAGTACAAAATGCATTACATATAGAACAACCAGCAGTATAAATCAAATTAGTGTAGAAACAGCTAAATATTTTGGGACTACTTAACTTTTCCTAATGTTGCTGAAAAAAAAACAAAGGGACTATTAGAAATGAATCTACACTGTTTACATGTACTACAGCCATAACTGACCTTTAAAACCCTTTTTATCCCCATCTTCAAGAGACCCTGTCTGATGGCTCCACTACTGCATCCAGGTGACCCATTTGTTCCAAGATGGTGGGAGCTGGGTGTTCCTAGTCTAGGCAAGATTCATATGGCCTATTTTATTCAGCTAGGAAGACTTATCATCCCATTCATCCCCCCAGTGGTGAAAGTTGATTGGTAAATAGTGAGTCAGCTTGTTGGCTTCCTGCAGAATCACA
This sequence comes from Protopterus annectens, assembly GCF_019279795.1. NCBI lineage: Eukaryota > Metazoa > Chordata > Ceratodontiformes > Protopteridae > Protopterus > Protopterus annectens. The sequence continues at coordinate 1,219,676,019 of NC_056739.1, forward strand.
ATACTTTCTTGGTCTGGGGTGATGTCTATGATCCCACCCACACACACACATAACATGCACATGCATATACACACACACACACACACACACACACACACACACACACACACACACACATGCACGCACACATCTCCTAATTAGCTGGTTCATTAGGAAATTTCCTGTCCAACACAGCTGAGCCAGTTCAACCACTAAGGCAAGCGACACCCTCACAACAATGGTACAGTGGGTATAAAAAGTTTACACACCCCTGTTAAAATGCCAGGTTTTTGTGATATAAAAAAATGAGAACACAATAAATAATTTTAAAATTTTTCTCACCTTTAATGTGACCTATAACCTGTACAATTCAATTGAAAACCAAGCAAATCTGTTAGGGGAAAAATATATAAAAAATAAAAAATGTACAATATGCTGGTTGCATAAGTGTGCACACCCTTAAACTAATACTTTACTTTATTTAAGCACCTTTTGATTTAATTACAGCATTCAGTCTTCTTGGGTACACACCTGCCATCAATTAAAGAGACTCTGATTAACCCCAAGTAAAGTTCAGCTGTACTAGTAGGATTTTCCAGACATTTACTCAGTTGCCTGCTACAGCAAAAGCCATGGTTCGCAAAGAGCTTACAAAACATCAAATTGATCTCATTGTTGAAAGGTATCAGACAAAAAAATTTCCACATAATTGGATATACCATGGAACACACTGAAGACAGTCATCAAAAAGTGGAGAAAATATGGGACAACAGACAAAAGAACTGGACATCCCTCCAAAATTGATGAAAAGACAAAACAAAAACTGATCAGGGAGGCTGCCAAGAGACATACGGCAACACTGAAGGAGCTGCAGGAATTTATGGCAAGTACTGGTTGTGTACTACATATGACAACAATCTACTGTATTCTCCATATGTCTGGACTATGGGGTAGGCTTTCAAGATGGAAGCCTTTTCTTACACAGAAAAACATCCAGGCTTGGCTAAAATTTGCAAAAGAATACATCAAGTCTCCCAAAAGCATGTGGGAAATGTGTTATGGGCAGATGAGACCAAGGTTGAACTTTTTGACCACAATTCCAAAAGGTATGTTTGGTGCAAAAACAACACTTCGCATCACCAAAAGAACACCAGCCCCACGTTGAAGCATGGTGGTGGCAATATCGTGCTTTGGGGTTGGTTTTCTTCAGCTGGAACTGAAGCTTTTGACAAGGTGGAGGGAATTATGAACAGTTCCAAATACCAGTCACTTTAAACCTTCAGGCATCTGCTAGAAAGATGAAGATGAAGAGGAATTTCACCTTTCAACACAACAATGACCCCAAGCATACATCCAAATCAACAAAAAATGGCTTCACCAGACAAAAATTAAAGTTTTGGAATGGCCCAGCCAAAGCCCAGACCTAAATCCAATAGAAAATCCGTGGGGTGACCGGAAGAGGGCTGTGCACAAGAGATGCCCTCGCAATCTGACAGATTTGGAGCACTTTTGCAAGGAAGAGTAGGCAAATATTGCCAAGTCAAGATGTACCATGCTGATAGACTCTTACCCAAGAAGACTGAATGCTGTAATTAAATCAAAAGGTGCTTCAACAAAGTATTAGTTTAAGGGTGTGCTCACACAACAAAGTATTAGTTTAAGGGTGTGCACACTTATGCAACCAGCGTATTGTATGTTTTTTTCTTTTTTATATTTTTCCCCTAACAGAGTTGTTTGTTTTTCAGTTGAATTGTACAGGTTATAGGTCACATTAAAGGTGGGAAAATTTTTGAAATCATTTATTGTGGTCTCATTTTTTATATCACAAAAACCTAACATTTTAACAGAGGTGTGTAAATGTTTTATACCCACTGTATTTATCACCAATTTGGTGGGCCTAGGACTCTCCTTCTTGCTGAGGATGTGCAAGCCACTCAAGCTCATACTTGTTGCCTGGTCCTACACTGTTAATTAAGCATGAAATGTCTAGGCCATAGTAAGGCCTTTACCCATCTATACCATTGGGCCAGGACCAGGAAGTACCTTTCACCTTTGTTACCCCAGATGCCCTACCCCTTTCCAAAATATTCTTCACATTTAGACCCCCCTCACGTTCAGTCCCCTAATTAATAAAAATCAAGGACTCACCTAACAACTTTTTTATTTCTGGTTGTGCAATCAAAATTTTCCAGTTATTAATAATACTACTTTTAATGACTGAACTGTCTACTGTATAGGTGGGTGTCATTTTTACAGTGAGCTGATCGAAGGAAGGACACTCAGCAAACTCGGAGCTACAATATATAACATTAAGTATCCTGTTTTTTGTTTATTTTGTTCTTTATTTCTTTGTTGTTTATAGCACTTTGTGTACTGTGTATTTTTCTAGCTAGTTTCACTGTGTGTGAGGTATTAACTGGAAATTGTCCACTCTTATTAAGCATCTGTTGGGTTGTTTGTTTATGATAACTTGTTGCAGTTAAACTCTTTTTTTCTAGTGGCTCCTTTAGCTGTTTAAAACTTTCATTTAAAGGCTCACTGCTGCTTTTCAGCTGTGAGTAACATTTCTGCAGTTTGTTCTAAGTAGTGGGGATATTTGTAGCATTTCCATATTCAGGCTTGTATTTGGGCCTAGTGTTTGTGGAGGCTGTGTGTCTGAGCACATAATTCAGGGACATCTTGTTTTAGCCAAAGCCATCAGGCATTTCAGTGAGAGAGAATTGTTTGAGGTCATTGGCTGACTGAGGTCTCCTGGACTACAGCTTAGACTAAGCACCTCATTGGTTTTCTTGAGATTTCTTTCTTAAAAGCTGTCTCAGGTTTCAACTTTCTGTTACCTAAGAAGCTCAGTTGTGAGTGTTCAGCCATTATACAGTGAGCTGATCGAAGGAAGGACACTCAGCAAACTCGGAGCTACAATATATAACATTAAGTATCCTGTTTTTTGTTTATTTTGTTCTTTATTTCTTTGTTGTTTATAGCACTTTGTGTACTGTGTATTTTTTCTAGCTAGTTTCACTGTGTGTGAGGTATTAACTGGAAATTGTCCACTCTTATTAAGCATCTGTTGGGTTGTTTGTTTATGATAACTTGTTGCAGTTAAACTCTTTTTTCTAGTGGCTCCTTTAGCTGTTTAAAACTTTCATTTAAAGGCTCACTGCTGCTTTTCAGCTGTGAGTAACATTTCTGCAGTTTGTTCTAAGTAGTGGGGATATTTGTAGCATTTCCATATTCAGGCTTGTATTTGGGCCTAGTGTTTGTGGAGGCTGTGTGTCTGAGCACATAATTCAGGGACATCTTGTTTTAGCCAAAGCCATCAGGCATTTCAGTGAGAGAGAATTGTTTGAGGTCATTGGCTGACTGAGGTCTCCTGGACTGCAGCTTAGACTAAGCACTTCATTGGTTCTTTTGAGATTTCTTTCTTAAAAGCTGTCTCAGGTTTCAACTTTCTGTTACCTAAGAAGCTCAGTTGTGAGTGTTCAGCCATTTACAGTGAGCTGATCGAAGGAAGGACACTCAGCAAACTCGGAGCTACAATATATAACATTAAGTATCCTGTTTTTTGTTTATTTTGTTCTTTATTTCTTTGTTGTTTATAGCACTTTGTGTACTGTGTATTTTTTCTAGCTAGTTTCACTGTGTGTGAGGTATTAACTGGAAATTGTCCACTCTTATTAAGCATCTGTTGGGTTGTTTGTTTATGATAACTTGTTGCAGTTAAACTCTTTTTTCTAGTGGCTCCTTTAGCTGTTTCAAACTTTCATTTAAAGGCTCACTGCTGCTTTTCAGCTGTGAGTAACATTTCTGCTGTTTGTTTCCCACCCTCCCTCCCTGTTGGCGTGGTGTTTTTATGGTTGGTGGCTTTGCAGTTGCCCGCCCCTGGTGTGGATTTGGTCTGGGACCCTCCTCCCAGTCTAGTGTGATTACCTCATTCTACCCAGTACAGGGAGTGCATTTGAGAAGGCCAATTGGCTTAATTTCTGCTACTCCTTTCTCTCTTTCCTTTCTCTCTTTCCAAAAAAAAAAAAAAAAAAAAATTGTCTGCTTTTACTGTATTTGTGTTTTTTCCTACTTTATTTTGCTTTTGCGTCATCTTAAAAGTACTCAATTGTATTTATTACTGCTTGGTGTAACTCATTGTAAGCCTTTTAGTTTAAGCACCTGGGCTTCAGACCAGTTTTACATTGGGAAGGTTTGTGGTCTGCACTGTAGTGGCAGAACAAGTAGCTTACATCCTTCTAAGTTGGGAACTGCTGATTGAGGGCTCAGTGTCTGTTATTCTAAAAGTGTATTAATTCTGGTTTAAGCACTTGGGCTTGAGGCCAGTTATTTTACATTAAGAGGGTTCGTGTTCTGCACTCTTGTGGGAGGAGAGGCTGGACTCTGTCCTTCTGAGCTGGGAATTTTTGGTTAAAGCTTATAGTGCCTGCATATTTGAACTGCTTCTTACTGAAATTGGTACACCTTGTTTGCTGTAGCATAGACTAGATCCAGGCCTGCTGAATCTAGCTTTGTTTGTATAACTTGAGCACTAATCCAGGCATTCTTTAAAGTATTCAGTTGTATTTATTACTGCTGGTAGTAACTTGATTAAAGTGTAGCTATCATTTCTAAGTCTTTTGGATTAAGCACTTGGGCTTCAGACCAGTTGTTTTACATTAGGAAGGTTTGTGGTCTGCACTGTGGTGACAGGACAGGTAGCTTACATCCTTCTAAGTTGGGAACTGCTGATTGAGAGCTCAGTGTCTGTTATTCTAAAAGTGTATTAGTTCTGGTTTAAGCACTTGGGCTTCAGGCCAGTTATTTTACGTTAAGAAGGATTGCGGTCTGCACTCTTGTGGGAGGAGAGGCTGGACTCTGCCCTTCTGAGCAGGGAATTTCTGGTTAGAGGCTTATAGTGCCTGCATATTCTAACTGTTTCTTACTGAAATTGGTACACCTTGTTTGCTGTAGCATAGACTAGATCCAGGCCTGCTGAATCTAGCTTTATTTGTATGCTTGTTGTTTGTTTATTTCCCTGAAACGCTAATTCCACCTAAAACGCGGCCTTTTAGCACTTCTGTGGATCCCTAGTGATATCTGCATTGCTTACTGTACTTATTTCCTTGTTTCACTTGAAAGAAAGTTACTGTTTGTCGTTTTTGCATTTAAGTTACCTGTAGCACATTGCATTTAAGTTACCTGGCACTTGCTCACTAAAGCAATTATATAAGTCAGCTCTAAAAAATTAAAAGCACTACACCCTCACAAACTCCCCTTGAGTATCTTGTTCCCCATTGGCCCTTTATTTTCAATTATAAAGGAATTCCCAATACTATTCTAGCATGTCCAAAGGTCAGTTGTCAATCTCCTCTCCGGCCCAGCTGGTGAATCTGGGAATCTTGAGGCAATGTTACAACTGCCTCATGTACACAGATATCCCTCTCCTCCTCCCAACAAATTCCAGCACATGTGAGAGATGCAACCATATAGCCAAACTGGAGGCTAAGCTCTCTCAACTCAGTACTGGCATAACCAGTCAGGAGGAGAAGGAAACCACACTCACTACAATTCCAGTCTCACATAGACCTACCACGACAACAAACCAAACACATAAACACACAAAAACATACTCGGAGGCTCTAAATAAAAATCTGCCTAAGCAGCAGAGACCTCCAAAGCAGACACCCAGCAACCGCTACCCCAAAACAAAACACATGCAACACATAGCTCACAAAGCCAGTGTGCCGAACAGTCACAGCCCTTAAGGCTAAACAACACACCTGATACACTTGTAATAGGTGACTCTATCGTCAGGCACACTGACGTCCCGCTCACCAGGCTGAACAAGGAGAAGGTCACGGTGAGCTGCCTGTCGGGTGCTAGGATCCGCCACATAACACAAGCACTCAGGTCACTCCAAGGCAAGTACAAATATGACTCAGTCATTGTCCATGCTGGTGTGAATGACTGAGACGTACCTCCCTGGACTACATGAAAAGAGACATAGAGGAGCTCTCTGAGCATGTAGCCCAGGCCGGTATGACCCTGACCTTGAGTAGCATCTTACCCTCACCAAGAATGATGCCACAATATGAAGACAAGATGATCAATTTCAACAATTGGCTTAAGTGTTGGTGTCATTCAAAGGGGATCCAATGCCTGTCAGCCTGGGATGACATGCTCGACAAGCCATGATGCTTCGCTAGGGACGGCTTGCACCTGTCACCCCTGGGCTTTGGATATTGGCAAAGGCTCTTGCTACCCCCATAGTGCCTTTTTTAGGCAAGGCTCAAAAGACAAACCCACCTCCATAGGTATCACAAGGGATAAGAAACTAAGAGTAATGCTACTCAACGCCAGAAGTCTAAACCTCAAGATGCACGCACTTGAAACTCTCCTTAGCATGGAGAACATCGATATCTGTGCAGTAACAGAAACCTGGTTCAAGGCTCCCGAGAGCACCCCAGCACTACCAGGTTATACCTCATACCATGCTTTTTGGCCCCAAAACTTGGACCGAACCACAAAAGGAGGGGGAGTATCAATATTCGTCAAAGATACCCACACCTCCAGGTTGGTGGCACAGCCCGAAGCATCAGAGACTATCCATGTGCAACTAACTGTGGGTAAAACTGCCTTCCAATTTATAGCCTTCTACAGACCACCTTCCCAAACACAGGAACCCCACTTGGCCTTCCTGAGAATACTGGAAAATATGAAGGTCTCTCCAAACACCATTATATTGGGCGACTTCAACTACCCAAACATAGACTGGGAGCATTACTCTAGCTCCAACACCCTAGCCCAAAGGTTCCTCGAATTTATAAACTCAAATGCTATGGAACAACTTGTTACCACTCCCACAAGAGGGGAAAACATACTGGACCTGATCATCACCAACATGGGGACACTATGCTCCAGACCAGAAGTGTATCCCTCACTGGTAAGATCAGACCATAAACTAATCTCACTGGATATTCACATCCCGACCCCACCCCCTGCCCAGAAAACCAACGTGAAAAACTTCTCTAAAGCAAATTTCACACGCCTCAAAACCGAGGCGAAATCCTTCAAAGCCCCCGGGCCTGTGGAAAATACGGCCCAGACCGCAGAATCCTTTATAAACGCATTCTATGAACACCTTCAGGAATGCATGGATCATGCAATCCCAAATAAAACCAAGACCCAATCCTCCAAAGGCAGACGCCCTGTCTGGTGGACCCCAGCCATAAACAAACTATACAATAGAAGGAGGAAGCTACTACATGATAGAGCAAAATCCCAAAAAGGGAAGGCATCTCTGATCAGTATTAGCAAAAACTACGGGCACTCATAAAATCGTCTAAGGCCAGCTTCGAGAGAAAAATTGCACAGGACACTAAGGATAATCACAAGGCTTTCATTAGTTATGTTAGGAACCTGGGTGGGAATTCCCAGATATGCTCAGAATTAGTCCAAAATGACAAAAATACACCGAGCCCACAGACATTGCCAACATCCTAGCTGACAGGTTCAGTGCAAACTTCTCCCCCCCTCCCCACCAAAAGGGCAAATATCTATCCCAACAGAGTGCTGCCCCCCTGACATCTCAGATGCTCAGGTAAGAGCTGCCCTCTCCAAAGCAAAAACACAGCATCAATGGGACCAGATGGTGTCCCGGCTGCGTCCTACATGAACTCCAAGAAGAGCTAAACCCAAACATAAAACTACTGTTCAATCTTAGCCTTACTACAGGATATGTACCCAAAGAGTGGCGTACAGCAACAGTGGTCCCTCTCCACAAAGGTGGTGCCTCAACGGATCCTGGAAACTATTGCCCCATAAGCCTGACTAGCTTGGTCTGCAAAGCTATGGAAAGGATCATCATGGACCTCATAAATAAAGATATTGGGGACCTACAGACACTGGATCCTACCCAGTTTGGCTTTGTTAAGGGCAGATCCTGCCTCTTAAACCTGGTCGATTTCTTTGAAACAGTCACCAAGGCCATTGACGAGGGGAAGGTGGTCCACACAGCCTACCTGGACCTCGCTAAAGCCTTCGATACAATACCCCACTGGGCATTATAGATAAGCTCACCAGCTTAAATATAAACCCCTATGTCACTAGATGGGTTGCAAACTGGCTCAAGGACAGAACCCACATGGTTAGAATTGCTGGAGCCATGTCAGACTCCAAACCAGTTACAAGTGGCGTCCCACAAGGCTCAGTCCTGGGACCTCTCTTGTTCGGTATATATTTCTCGGCGGTGCAGGCCAACACGGAAGGACTGTGGCTGACCAAGTTCGCAGATGACTGCAAACTGGGCGCCATAATCAACTCTCCAGCCGACACAAGCATCCTCCAAAAGGGCCTCATAGAAACAGACAACTGGTGCCAGAGCCATGGCCTTAAGCTAAATGCCAAAAAGTGTATAGTCATCCCCTTTGGCAAAAACAAAGTGCCCACAAATTACCACATAGGTGGTAATCCATTAAGTACAGAAGAAGTCATTAGGGACCTGGGGACCCAAGTTGATAGCAATCTCTCATTTGACAACCACGTGGCCAAAGTGGTTAGAAAAACATTTTATATAGCCCACCTAATCATGAAGGGATTCACATCTAGATCAGGGGAGGTCATCGTACCTCTTTACTCATCCCTCATCAGGCCCATAATTGAGTACAATGCCCCTTTTGGGATGTACCTTACCAGACACCTGCAGCAACTGGAAAGACCCCAAAAGTACCTCACCAAGAGGATCAAAGGGCTCAAACAGATGCCATATGCTGCCCGGTTAAAGAAACTCCAGCTCTACTCAGTGGCATACCACCTGCTCAGAGGCGATCTGTGCCTGACGTATAAAGCCATGTCCAACCCGGAATTAATGGACATGCTGCACCTCAGAAAATCTAAATCCCATCGAGCTACGCGCTCGAGAGACTTGAACCTCAGCACTGAAATAAATGGGACATGCTGGAGGGACAGATTCATAACCCAGAGGCTCCCTTCACTCTGGAATAAAATCCCAGTCCAGGTTAGGCAGAGTCCCACATTGACTTTCTTCAAGAGGAATCTTGATGAGTGGATGGGAGATCGTAGGTTTACCCCGGCTATCACTTCTGTGTCACTGTTAGACAGAGGCACAGTATACTAACCTCAAAAAAAGGCATAGCAAAATTAATTTAAAATGGGTGGCGAAAGCCAAACACACTCTGGCTAGGCTTTTAAATGCCCTAGGGCAGATAGCCTAGTATGAACCTATGAACCTATTCCTATATTTCATTCCATTTCAAGTTCAGCATGTTTAATTCTTCCAGTCTCTGCCATTTACACTGAGGGGTCTAAACTTTCCTTTTCTTCAGACATAATGCCTGATAATACCTCCTGTGTCAGGTCAGTAGATAGCCCCTACCCTTAAACTTATTTGTCAAGATCGATTTTTCTTATGTATCCATCATGGTGAAGCAACTGGTCCTTGTCATAGAAGAGAATAATTGGCAGGGATGTTACTAGGGTGACTGCACCAGATGCAAGCTGTTAAGGGGTGTCAGTTGCAGGAGCCAATGCTGTGGGATTGCAGTAGTGACATAATTTATGAAGCCACAAGGATTTCATGGCTTTATAAATGAATGCTGACACCGTATTTGCAGTCTTGGCTCAAAGTGGCTCAAGTGCTTAGTGTGACAAGCAACAAGCTAGATTTACAGAACTGCACAAGATTTTTTTTTGTACTCATCTCTGGGAGGGACCTTTTTACTTTTTTTTTTTAATTGAGAAGAGCACATTTGGGGAACTGAACAGGGTGCCAGGCAAAGTAGCTATAGTTCTGATAACTGGAATGAATACAATGACATGAAAGATAGTAAATGCTAGAAAAACTCTTTGTAGCTATCTGAGTAACCAGGTGCCTGCCTCATTGTTAATCAACAAATTGCATTGGCATTCTTATAAAAATGTAAACATCAAAATGGAAGCACGTTTCCCTATTGTAAACATTAAATTAAAAAAATGTAAAGTCTCCAGATCATACTAAAGCAATATAACCTATAATATCTAAATAAATCTTAAACAACATATCAGAAATACAGTGTTCACCTTCCTAACTGGACCCACATTGGGTCCAATCAGCTGCTGCTGCTGCCTGAACTGGCTGTGTATGAGAAGGAGTATGACCATGTTCTCTGTAGCACATCAGGCAGGCAGTCTCCATGCAGCATAGCACTGGCAACCATCATCATGAGTATAATGTGAAATACAGTGGTGGCTGGTGATTCATGCTGATAGAGCTACCAAAAAGTTCATTGTGTGCACATGTTCAGGCAGCAGGCATAAGCTCGCAAGCACAGCATATCTGTGGCATGTGCTGGAACCTAGCTACATGTTATGGTACCTGTACTTTTCATTAAAATGTAGCGGTTCATAGACATGTGCAGAAGGCAGTCTTAGAATGCATACAGCACAGACTGCCAGATGTTTGCACCTTAACTGGATGTCAAACCATGATCCTGAAACAAAAATGGAGAAGCTGCAGCAGTGCCAACAGAGCAATTTGAAGTATCTTTTGGGCAGGAATGTTGCATAACTTAAAGAAGATACAGCCATGAGCAGCTGCACAGTGGTTTGCAGTACTGTGGTATACTGTATTTCTCAAGTGTGTAGTATGCCTGAGCCCTTACCTTGGAACGTTGTGTAGGTATATAGAGTAATTCACTAAACCTGGTTACCTGAAACTTCTACCTGCATGCTGCCCATAAATAATATATGCAACTGTATACCTACACTGTAGCTATGGGAATTAGAATTGTCTATCCCTACATTTTTCTGTGTATGCTCAACAGACATGCTGTGTGTGTGTGTGTGTGTGTGTGTGTGTGTGTGTGTGTGTGTGTGTGTGTGTGTGTGTGTGCGTGTGTGTGTGTGTGTGTGTGTGTGTGTGTGTGTGTGTGTGTGTGTGTGTGTGTGTGTGTGTGTGAGTGTGTGTGTGTATGTTTATGCTGTAGGAACACCTGTAGTGGGCCTCTCTTGTGTAACCCCAACATCATAACCTATTAGCTTACTGTCACTTATGAACTCCTTACTGTCCCTACTTATGCTATCTGTGAAGTTTGCCATTCTTCTATATATCCTTATGGCTTCTGTCTGGCTGCCACCCTAGCTGTATATATGCACATGTTTGTCTCCATTAATGGTATGAGGTACTGTGGTATCATTGAAATACCTCACTATTTGTCACAGGTTGCTATCAGATGTTCAACACTGCCTCTACCAAATCAGGCAGTATCTACTAAACTATACCGATGCCAACAATGTATACCCAAAGCAGTGCATAACACCAAATCCTGAATAGCCATACTGCTCTGAATGTAAGAACAAGTGCTAACATGGGTCCCGATGGGAGACAAGTCCAGTAGCTCAGTATATCCATTTCAACATTGTAGGCTTCATTACAGATTAGTCAGCATTCCCTGATTCAGTAGAGGCAGTGTCAAACATCTGATATTCAGCCATTTATCACATAGCATAAACATACACCGACCATCTATTTATCCCTGTCTAAAACTGTAGTGTGGACTATACCTACGGCAGTCCAAAGTTTGCAGTTGATGTCCTATTGTCTTCAGCAGTCACAAACCTACAACTATATCTGTTATTTCCATAGGTGTCATTATGCCCTAAAAATGAGGTAATGGTAGAGGTTGGATAACTTTAGATAAGAATGATGTCTTACAATAGGCACTCAGGACCTATGGAAACTGCCTTATGGGGAGATGGTGGCACCATCTGCTGTGGGACCACATCTGGGAGACATTGGTCCATGATAACAGTGCTGTTAGTAAATGAAATCTCACAGCACAGCAGCACTGGAGGCATGTCACTGACATGATTAGGTGGACCTCCAAGAAGACACACAGCATAGCAACAGAGAGGCTGGCCACTGGAGGTGTCCAATTTCCACTGCAAGCCTATCTAATAAGTAAGAATAATAAGTAGGAGTTCCTAGTCTCCCTGCCAGGAGATGGCGAAGGCAAATATCATACCTGGACCAGAGGACATAGGTTCCAGAAGTGGCCAACCCTCACATGTCGGAGATGAAGATGTACTAGTTTGGTAACCATACTAAATGAATGTATAGCAACAGTGTACACACAAGGAATAGGCAGGCCATGCACACCAATCCACATATTTCCCATAAGTACATAAGGAGTGCAGACATGAAAATGACAGTATAGTTATGTGTTTGTTCTATATCTGTATATATATATATATATATATATATATATATATATATATATATATATATATATATATATATATAGGTCTCCTTCAAAACACCAAAAGACCAGAACATCGAAAGTGTTTTGAAGGAGACCAAAACAACGAAACTGCAGAACACCGAAAAGCGCGAAATTCAAAATCCCGGTGTTACAGGATTTTGATTTAGCGCTTTTGGTTTTCCGCTGTGGGTGAGTATGCATGTGTAAGTGTATTTGTGAGGGGTAGTGCTGTGTGTAAGTGTATGTTGTGACTGTGGTGTGTGTGTGAGGGACTGCAGTGTGTGGGTGTGAGTTTGCCTTGTGTGTCTGTTTGTGCGATCTCGGAGTTAGAATATTAAAGTAGGGGATGTGGGGGGCGCAGGGGGGCTTGCCCCCCCACCTATTTGTAGTGTAAGGTGGTGTGGTTGGTAGTTTGGGGCAGTTGTGTATGTATTTGTGTATGTTTTTTGTGTGTGTTATACTTACGTGGTTTTCGGTGTTGTGGGGTTTCGTTGTTTTGGTCTCGATGCTTTGGTCTTCGGTGTTGTGAGGTTTCGTTGTTCTGAAGTAGGCCTGTATATATATATATATATATATATATATATATATTTTTTTTTTTTTTTATTTATTTATTTTTTTTTACCATTATCTGTAGGCACAAAACAGGGCCTGATATGTAAAATGGACATTTATATTCACTGTGCTGCTTCTTTTATGTATATTTACACATCAGACCACTGCTATGATGACACCTGTAAGATTGTGTCGATGCAAAAGGCATGGTCTGATGATGATGCTGGGGCACAGATCAGGGTACAGGAGGATGACAGACAGCCACTGTCTGTGTTCCTCCTTGGTGGTCCTCCACCCATTGTTCAGGGTAACAGTAAGTCCTTACCCACACCTGAGCTATAGGCTGTATAACATGGACTGTCACTATCCCCGTTAGGTGGAAGGCTCCCCTGTGACTGTGAGTAACAGAACTTCTCCCCCTGTGGTGATAGCAGCAGAACAGAACACTGATATGAGTGTACCCACCATTCAGTAGCCTATTGGGAATTCCTGACACCACCAGATGTCAAAATCAGGCTCCAAAATGCAGGTAACACTAGGTATCAGTCAGAAGGTGTGCAGAAATATTTGATGGACACAATCTGCTGCTATCAATGCTGAGATGGAGATGATGGGTATGTTGTGATGATTCCATAATGATGTCACCCAATGTCTTTTTGAAGCCATGCAGTCCAAGGATGATGTCATGTTAGATCTCACAATGGCTTTGGTGGCACATGTTGCTACATGTTGCTGCTATATCGACCTCCATACAGAAAATAGCAAATGTTACCATCACTGCCCGGTCCGGCAGTATTGTCCAGTATTGAGGTGGGTGTGTTCCCAGGGTGGTCATGTTGGGAGTGCATTGTAGGATACATAGTCTGCTTCTATAGGTGTCAATCACCATGTCACCAGCAGAGTGGGCTAACAGCCTCCAGGTGCAGGGTACCTCACCAGTGGCCTCCAAACAGGTCCTTTTCCATCAGTAGCATGATATCCCTATCATAGGGGTGTTCAGTACAGTAGCCCCAGATCATGGTTATGTAGTGGCACCACCTTCCATTCACTGCTCCACAGTGTCACCCCATCCTTGTAACAAGAGGACATTGTGTATGGCATAGTGTACCTCTTGTCATTAGACCCTTATCTTCTCATCCTCCAATGAAGTGGCCAATCACCCAAGCTGTGATATCAGCTGGATGCCACAATGTCCTTTTGGCACTTGTGTAAATAATTAAGACTGGGAGGTCACTGCCCTCCTGTGTGGTGCATGTAGAGATGCTTTATACACAGTGCGGCTCAACATTATTACCCAACATAGGCTTTAATACTGCATGCATATTATTTGTCCTGCATGAGACCACACATTCAGTGTTTTAATCATGAGCCCATAGAGTTACACTAGCTAACACCACCTCACCTGCTCTGCTTGTACTGTGCCCATCACTGCCTGGGGGATGTAATGCTGCTGCTGCTCCCTATCTTTAGTCTCTCTGTTATCACTGGATGATGTTGGTGTCTCGGCTGTGACAGAGGCTGCTGTAGTATCACTGGAATTTTCCAGGATAAATGGTTGGTGTGCCTGCTTCCTAGTAATCATAGCATGAAACATGCAATGTGCTATAAACATTGTACAGTAGATGTAGACAATAAAAGAATGAGTATTATTTCAACCACTAAGAATATTAATCCATCTCTCCAGAACCCCTTTTGACTATTTTTGCACATGGGTCAGGGTGTCACTTCAACAGTGACAGTCATCTAGATCCAAGGTGGTTAGCCCTGCCATGGTATTTCTTTCTCACCACACACTTGCGCACACACACACACACACACACACACACACACACACACACACACACTGACACCTATGGCCAGTTTAGAGTGTCCAATCCACCTACTGCATGTCTTTGTAATGTGGGGGGAAACCAGAGCACCACAAGGAAACCCACACATAAACACAGGGAGGGCATGCAGACTCTGCACAGAACACACCCCAGCTGAGAATCAAACCAGGGAACCAGGGAACCTCTTGCTGTGAGGTGACAACGGTATTCACAGTGCCACTGTTTTATGTCTAATTTATACATTGACAGAGAATACATAAAGCAGCAACACATCTAAAGGTAAATATTCAGCTAGATTTATTTTCTTCCAAGTAGTCTTCAGACACTGCTGTCGAATGGCATGTATTTGGAACTTAATGACAAATGCAGTCTACTGAGACAAAACCAATGCTCCTGAGCTAATCAACAGTAGCTCTAAAGAACAAGGAACACACAAGAAAAATTCATCAGTGATTTCAAAAAGTATGAATATACATTGATAACTACTACATAACTTATAATAGGAATGTCTGGCTATAAAATGTTTCTCCAGTTTAGCTTTGTTGTAATAGCACACTTTGCATTTTGACAATTAATCTTACAAACATAAGCTGAAATATTGCTTATGCACTGTGGTTTTGCAGGTAAATAATATTCACTGAAAATCTAATCATAATAACTTGATCAAGGCATGCTGACTATCAACATTGTCTAGAACTAACAAAACTTATTTCTGGAATAAAAGCTTGAAAGAAGTACCTCTCTTAAGTGACTGGAACCACATTATCAAATCTGCAAACATTTGTGTATTCAAATAAATATGAGCATGAAAATGTACATTGTTTAGTCTACTTCACATCAGGAAAAATTCTTCATTCCCTGAGATGAAGCAACATTGGAGCTAATTATATTAGTAAAGGGTGTACACTACTTTGTTTGGGGGGGGTGGGTTGATGGTAACCTGCCCCAAACAAGCATGGTATTTAAATTCTGCTATAATGTTTTTTGTTTGTTTTGTTTTGCTTTTATTTTTGTTTGTCTTTTTTGAGTTCAACAAGAAAGAATGGACTTTATTTCATTCACATCAGGGAGCCAGAACACATAAAATAATTGTTTTCACTTTCAGAATTGGGCAGCTGGCATACTGTAGTAAATGTTTTGGATCAATTTCTTATGGTTTTAAAGTAAATAATCTCAGAAAATATAATTGTATACTCAACCTGATAACTATTTTTCATTTGCAATTAAAAAATATATGTGGTATACATCTTACATTCAAGAACCAGAAGGCTGACTTTGCAGTTATGGTCAATAAACCTGTCAGATAACAGAAGGCTACAACATAAATACAATTTAAGAACTATGACTTGTTTTATGAAAACATGAAATTATCATTCATGACATTTATGTTTGCTTCTTTTCCTTTGTTTTCCAGATCCAAGATGACTGGAAGTATGTTGCTATGGTAATAGATCGGATCTTTCTCTGGGTATTCATTTTGGTTTGCATTCTGGGTACTGCTGGGCTATTTTTGCAGCCTCTAATGGCTGGTGACGACTTATGATCAAAAAAGATTGGACAATATTTCCTTGATTATTTTAAAACACATTGAGATGACTGGGCAACATTTTAGCCTGTTGCACTGCCTCACTTACCTTTCCTTAGTCTGAAGCGCAAGCAATTGCATTTGTACATCTATTGCTATGGATGCTTAGCAATACATCACATCATATGCATAACTAAGAATCTGTGTTATTTTGTTGCATTCTTTATCCGATGTTTTTCATTTAGTCTATGAAGGAAGGACTTTCAAAGACAAGTGGAAACAGCTACAAAAGTATATGAAATAAAAGGAACAATATATGCATTTTCAGCTATAGCTATACAATTTTACATGCAGTTATCAAGACTGAAACATTTACTTGGCCTTGTATTAAATATATGCTATGTAGTGCCACCATTTAGATGGCAAAAGTAAGATTGCATTAAGAGGTATTAAAAGGAAAATGTTTTATTTTAAATATGCTATGTTTCATAATTATTTTGGGCTTCTCCTTTTGTTATGGTTAATTTTCACAAGTCATCTGCAATGTCCTTGCAGAATATAGAGTCACACTGGAAGATTATGTGAAGAATGACATTTTTGTCAGACTTCTTTCAATAGGTATCCTATGGAGCAAGAAATGCTTCAATCTATTTCAGTATAGAAACATGAAAAGATTTGATGAGAGTATCCATGTTGCATATATAAAGCATACTGTTTACCCAAAGTTTAAAAATACGTTGAGACTAGAGAGCGATATAATGTTGCCCTCACTCGCAGTTCTACAAAAAATGGAAATTTATACAAATTGTACAAGTGACATAATTAACCCTGCTTCTTGGTTACTAATGGACAGATTTTGCCTGCAGTCTGCATAAGTACATCTAAAAGAGATTTGGCATTTGAGAAACTAGCATGTGCAATTCAGTGAGGGGGAAAAATAGAAATAGAAATAACTCAGATGAATGTTTATGGGTATAATGAAGCAAAGCCATTCCTGTTAAAAATGTATAATATGTAACCTTACTTACTTTTTTAAATTAGAAGTTAATGCTGGCAGCAGATTTCGAATGTTATCATCACTTTGTAGCATTTAGTGTACCACACTGCAAGTAAGTTTTCTATCTGCTGATAAATATAATCCTGTTCTGTAATGTGCTCCTTGTATACTGCAGGATACGATAACATCATTTAAATCTCCATTATTCCTTGATTATAAAACAAAATAAGTGTGAGTGCCCTGTCATCTTTGTCCAGTTTTTAAATAATTTAATTATAATGAATAAAATATAATAAAACATCATGAGAGTTGTATTGTTATGTTAATATGAATCAGAAGTGTTTAGTTTTTTCTTAGAATGTTAAAACATATGAGAAACCATACTTCTAAATATGAACTTAAAAGATCTGATATAAGCTCATTAAATGGTATGCTAGAAACCAGTCAAAACATGATAAATAACATTATTCATCTATCCTGTCTGGTAGAAAGGTGAACAATGAGAATACAGAGTATTATGCATTCTTCTAAAGATGTGTACCATGCTGTTTATTTCTCACTATTTCTTTGAAATATTCAATTATATTTCACAGCCCTTAAAACACAGAGGAAATCTGCTTAATTATGTTATTTCTAAAGTGCAAGTGCAACTAACACTAGGTAAGACTGCAATCCAAATTGTAGCTTGCTACAGATCCCCCACCATACCCCAAGATTCTCACTACACCTTTCTAAACATACTGGAAAATATTAAGATAGAACCAAACACCCTAATACTGGGTGATTTTAACTACCCTGCCATTAACTGGGAAAACTACTCATGTCCCAACACCTTTGCACAACGGTTCTTGGAATTCATAAATTCCAATGCCCTGGATCAGCTAATCCATAGTCCCACCAGGGGCTCCAATATCCTAGACCTGGTCATTACCAACATGGGAAATCAATGTTCCATACCTATGGTCACCCCCTCGTTAGTCAGGTCTGACCATAAGCTAATCACCCTTAACATCCACATCCCACCCCCACCCCATAGTAAAGAAACCACCATAAAAAACTTCTCCAAAGCCAACTTCATGCTACTCAAGTCAGAAGTGACAAACTTCATGACACCCATGCAGACGGGAACTGAAAGTTCAACTGCTGAATCCTACACTAAGGCACTGTACGAGCACATCCACTCATGCATTAATCGTGCCATCCCAAATAGAACCAAAATGCTCTCATCCAAAAAGGAAGCCAATCTGGTGGTCCCCTGCCATAAACAAACTTTACAACAAAAGGAAGAAACTTTTGCAGAAAAGAGGAAAATCCCAGGATGCAAAAACTCCCTTACTAGCCTCAGTAAGAAACTGAGATGCCTCATAAAATCCTCCAAAGCTAGTTACGAAAATAAAATTGCCAAAGATTCCAAAGACAACCACAAAGCATTCTATAACTATGTCAAGAATCTAAATGGCAATGCTCAGATCTGCTCTGAGCTAAAACAGAATGGCATTAAATATACTGATCTGAAGGATATTGCCAATATCCTGGCAGATCGATTCAGTGCCAACTTCCCCCCCCTCTCACCCCCTAAATGGCCCATCTCAATACCGGAAGATTGCCAAATTCCAGTAATAACGGCCACACAGGTACAAAATGCACTCTCTAAAGCCAAGAATACAGCATCCATGGGACCAGATGACATCCCGGGCTGTGTACTACATGAACTACAATATGAACTGGCACCTCACCTAAGTGTCATGTTTAATCATAGCCTCACCTCAGGTTTCATGCTCACTGAGTGGCGCAGAGCTACAGTTATCCCAATCCACAAGGGGGGATCCACCTTGGATCCCGGAAACTACCGTCTCATCAGTCTAACAAGCCTTATCTGCAAGGCCATGGAGCGTATTATCATGGAACTTATAAACAAAGACATTGGCAACCTTCAAACACTGGACCCCACCCAGTTTGGGTTTGTGAAGGGCCGATCTTGTCTCCTGAACCTGATTGACTTCTTTGAATCAGTCTCCAGAGCCATGGACAAGGGTAAGGTGGTCCACACAGCCTATCTAGACCTTGCCAAGGCCTTTGACACCATCCCCCACTCTGGAATCATAGATAAACTTACTAAGTTGGGCATTAATCCCTATGTCACCCAGTGGGTTGCTAAATGGCTTACTGATAGAACCCACACTGTAAAAGTAGCCGACTCCAAATCCAGCTCCAGACAAGTGACAAGTGGAGTACCTCAGGGTTCAGTCTTGGGGCCGCTCTTGTTTGGCATCTACTTCTCTGAAGTACAGGTCAACACTAAGGGACTCTGGCTAACAAAGTTTGCAGATGACTGCAAACTGGGAGCCATTATTGAATCCCCAAATGATGTGGATACTCTACAAAAGGGCCTTACAGAAACAGATGCTTGGTGCCAGAGCCATGGGCTCAAGCTCAATGCCAAGAAATGTATTGTTATCCCCTTTGGGAAAAACATGTATCCATGAATTACCATATAGGTGGCAGTACACTAAACACAGAAAGTGTGATAAGAGACTTAGGGACACAGGTGGACAGTGGTCTCACCTTCGATAACCACATCGCCACAACAGTCAGGAAATCCTTCTATGTGGCACACCTCATCACGAAGGGCTTTTCATCCAGAAAAAGGAGGTCATTGTCCCACTGTACTCATCCCTCATTAGACCCATTATAGAATACAACGCCCCATTTGGTATGTACCTCTCAAGACATCTGCAACAACTGGAAAGGCCTCAGAAATACCTCACTAAAAGAATCACAGGCCTAAAGCAGATGCCCTACGCTGACCGCCTTAAAAAACTCCAGCTATACTCTGTCGCATATCGTCTACTCAGAGGCGATCTCTGCTTAACATACAAGGCCATGTCAAACCCAGAGCTGTTGGACATGCTACACTTAAAGAAATCCCAATCCCTCAGAGCTACACGCTCCAGGGATCTAAACCTTGTCATCACAATAAACAAAACATGCTGGAGGGATAGGTTCCTGACCCAGAGACTCCAGAGACTCTGGAATAGATTGCCCATACATGTAAAGCAGACTGCCTCTTTGGACCTCTTCAAGAGGAACCTTGACAATTGGATGGGAGAAAGTAAATTCACCCCAGGGATCACGTCAGTCACCCTGCTAGACAGGGGTCCAGGAAAGTAAATAATGTGGGAAGAAATAGCCAGGGAATTGTTATGGCTAGGCTTGTATAGGCCCTAGGGCTGATAGCCTAGTACCAACCTATGAACCTAATCATTTTGACTATGTTAGATATATGAATGAGAAAAACTGTGTTTTGTTCTATTTTTTATGATACTTTCACCATACACTTCTGTCACATTACTTCCAAAGTGACTGCTCATTACCTAACAAGATATGGAATTAATATATAAGTCTTAAATGGAATGCTTAATCCTTTCTTTACTTGATCCTGCTTACAAACATAGTCAAATGTAATCCATATATATTGTAACATAAAAGCAGTGTGAGCAAGAGGTTCCCTGGTTCAATTCTGGGCTCAGGTGCCTTCTGTGCAGAGTCTGCATGTCCTCCCTGTGTTCACATGGATTTCCTCTGGGTGCTGTGGTTTTCTCCTACATTCCAAGGACATGCAGTAGGTGGATTGGACATTCTAAACTGTCCATAGGTGTGTGTGCATGCAAGTGTGTGGTGTGGAAGAACTACTGCTGCAGGACTTTTGGTGATTGTCACTGTTCACATCCTTAACCCATGTGCACAAATGGAAAAAGGGGTTGTGGATGGATTGATGGATGGATTATAGTATACAGAAGTCTAGGCACTGCACCCCCTTTCAAGGACATTTCTCCATATGTTAATCAAATAATCAGATATTACATGAGCCACAACTGGGGACAGAGATTATCAGAGTAAGGGACACATTGGTGAAAAAGACAAAGATGTTCTGTAGGCTCACATTAAGGAGTATTACTTTGTTTTGAATTGTCAGTCCTTGAAATCAATCAGAAAAACAAAAATCAGAAGTCAATGTGCTAGTAATTTATCTGGTATACAAAATAATAACATTTTCCAAAATTATAGGTTACCTGTGGGTTTTGTGTGGCTAAATTAAGAGTGCATAAGAAACTAAACTGTAATATAATAACCAATTAAACTAAATATATAGCTAATTATAAAGAATTAATCAGTGTTCATACAAAATACCAAAAAATACCAAGAACAATGTTAATGTAGTAATACCAGAATGCAGAACCTAATACTAAGTGATAAATTTAAATAATACAAAAAAAACATGAATGTTACATTGCAAAACACCTTCTAATAATATGGAATAACTTCCACTTACAGTCACAAAAACTCAGTCATTAACTTGTCTGAAAAGTAATACTGATGCATTTATGGAAAGCAGAAAATATCATCATGGGGTTATGGCAATCAAATATCTTGAAAACATTCAATTCATAACCATGAGAACTGAACTTATGAACCTATGAACAATAAGTACTTCCGCTACTGTATTACAAGCTTTTATACCAATGATGGCATTAAGTCCAAGAGACAAGTAGAATAATTCTATACTCCCAGTCTGTTTCAGAAGCTGACTACTGTACTATATGGCCCACGTCTTCAGTCTTACAAAGAGACTGACAGATGCTAAAAGGATTTACTGACTACTGTAGTACTATATGGCCCACACCTTCAGTCTTACAAAGTAACTGACATGTTAAAAAGCTTTTCTGACTACTGTACTATATGGCCCACTTCTTCAGACTTACAAAGAGACTGCCAGATGCTAAAAGGTTTTCCTGAGCACTGTAGTACTATATGGCCTGCACCTTCAGTCTTACAAAGTAACTGACATGTTAAAAAGCTTTTCTGCCTACTGTACTCTATGGCCCATGCCTAGTCTTACAAAGTGACTGGCAGATGCTAAAACGCTTTCCTAACTACTGTATTATATGGGCTGGGAGGATATTAGATATTGTTATCTGTGCTAGCATGACTGGCTGAAGTTGTGTAAATAATTGCAATATACCCTGTGATACATATGCCAGCCTGACTAGCTATAATTTTATAAACAAGTTTATGTCTTTTGATTATCACTCAGATTTATGCAGGATGTTTGAATCAGATAGTGCTCTTCTGGCTGACTAGATCTACATGTTCTTTGTAAAGAGAATTCTGAATGTATGTTATCTCAGAGTCAGCTGACCTAGATGTGATGTTACTGTGCGCCAGAGCTGACAGAACAGAATCTTCACAGCAGCTGTTTGTTTACTTTTTAAAGCCTGATATGAGAGAGTAGAATTCTCATAGCAGTTTTCTGTTTAAAAAAAAAAATGGCTGTAAAAACAGTTTCTGAGTCAAAGCTCAGTTGCTGCTGTTATTTTCCAGATAAGTTGTGTTATAGTTGTTTTCTAGAGTAGGAGTTGTTGTTCCAGTGACTGAGGACAGACAGCCTGAATTGTGAGCATAATTTCTCATCTTGCTGTGTGGCAGTAAGAGCATATTATTGCTTTGTTAAGTTATTTAGATTAGCTAGGGACAGTTACTATAGTCAGGGAACTATAGTTAGATAGAGTTTTTCTAAAATCAGTGTGAAATCTATCCTACAGTCTTATTTGTGTATGTACTCTGTGTGAAAATCTGTGGTTTATTGGAATCAGTTATTCAGTATTTACATGTTTTACATTTTATTATTAAATATTCTACTTTTTATTGTGGATGGTTATTTAGAAAGTACTTTTCATAACTTGAGAGAGTTTTATGCTTATTTTGATAACACCAGGGCCACTCCAAAAAGCCTTATTGTTTGGGATACATTCTACCATTTATTTCAATATCTGTTTTATCCAATATAATTGAACACTCCTTTTGAAGCGTATTGTGGTATTTGACGGGTGGCAGTCATTATCTTGTAATTTCAGCCAAGAAACACAGCAGGTAAATCTGTGTCAGTCTCCCAAGAGTGTGTGTTTGTATGAATATCAGATGATTAAGAGTGAGTGTGTCAGATACCTAGAACTGGGACACAGTGATGTGCAGTTGTTAGTGTGGAGACGGATTTGGGGACCTGGAGTGAAACATATAGTCCAGTTCCATGTTTGAAGCCTGTTCCCAGTATACTCTTAGGGGAAATTGTGTATTTCTATCTCTGGTTTTAGTGACACTCCCTTCCTGGAGACAGTGGTGAGGATTGAGGCCCCATAGTTACTGCCTGAGGTAAAGATAGCTTGTCACATATTGGTGGCAGCAGTGGCATCTTAACTGAGCTTTAGTAGCCTGTGAGTAGTCATCACTGAGGTGTGCACTCAGCAGCCACAGAGTAAACAAGCAGAGTTTTATTGTCACAACAGTTTTATTCATTTTTTAGTCATTTTAGCCAGGGACAGCAGGCAAAGATGTCAGTAGAGGATTACAAGCTGACAAGGAACCAGATGTCAAGGTGTGCAAAACCAAGGGACAGATGCATGCCAGTCTGACTAAGGAAGCAATGATCTCAGCTTTAGTCACAGCTGCAGAGCAGACCAGCAACTCACAGGATATCCAGTTTGGCATTGGGAATAAGCAGCTTTCTGACACCGGACAATTCACCTTTTCCTCAGAGGACTTAAAAATCCATCTGGAGTTAAAGAGACTCAAACTGGAGGCCGAAGAAAGGGAGAAGCAGTGTCAGTATGAAATGTGATGTTTGGAGGCTGAGGAGAGGATGAAGCAGCGTCAGCATGAACTGGAGGCTGAGGAGAGAGAAAAGCAGCGTCAGTATGAACTGCAGAGTTTGGAGCTGGAAGCTAAAGAAAATGAAAGGCAGAGACAGTACAAAAAATGAGCTTCTAACCCTTCGACAGGGTCATGGAGGTAATGGGAAAGGGAATGGCTGAACCACAGAACCCATAAAGATCAGTACATTTTTTCCTCAGTATAGGTAGGGAGATGACTTTGATAGTTTTATTTATATAAATATGAGGGGGTATGTAAACAGTATAATGTTGACCAATGGCTCTGGGTATGGTTCCTGACTCCCTTACTCCATGGTAGAGCTTTAATGCAATTGCTAAACTACTCATTATATTGATATTATTGATATTGATTGTTTGAATTACGATTGTGTAAAACAATGCTTCGTTGATTGTTTCAAATTAACTCCTGAAATGTATAGGAAAAAATTTTGTCAACATAGACGCAAGGCAGATGAAAGTGTATGTGATTACATTGCTGGTTTAAGTACATGCTTTCACAGATGGGTGAGTGGGTGTCGGGTCACCACTTTTAATGGACTGGCAGACCTTTTGGTGAGGGAACAAGCTTTCAGCACTTTGCCTGAGGACATGAGGATCTGGTTGACAGACTGAGAGTGTAACAGCAAATTAGTTGTGGAGAAAAGGGGATCTCTGCTTAGCAATATGGGCACCACTGCATAAGAAAGGTTTACCCAGTACTGCACATGGACATAAGGGAATCCATGGAGGCAGCCTAAATCACTTCAACAGAGTTCACTCACCAGTAACAGGGGAAGCCACTAGTTCAAGCACATGGTCAGGATCAGGGATTAGATGTTTCAAATGTAAAACGAGGGGCCATGTAGCATGCAAATGTCCATTGATGCAATGGAAGAAACAAAGGTTGAGGGAACCAGCAGGCAAGAATGCATTTGCCAGTAGTAAGTTGTTTGGAAACAACAGAGATGCCAGATTATCACCAGAATTTGTATCCTATCTTAGTGGATGGAAGACAGGCCACTACTAAGAGAGACACAGCTTCTGATATAACCATTGTGAGGCCTGCAGTGATTAAGGAGGAGCAATACTTGCTTGGGTAGTCCACACCGGTCAGAGCTTTGGGAGGGACCCCATTGCAAATACCTTTGGCCATGGTTCTTCTTGACTGGGAGGGTAGAAAAGGGAACAAGTAAGCAGGTGTGTTTGAGGAGCTCCCTACAGATGTCTTAATAGGGAATGATTTTGATAATATAGTACCTTCTGTTCATGCAGTTACACACAGTAAAGCTTGGAGACAAGCATGTAGGGCTGATAGCCTAGGGAGACCCAGACAGATCCTATGCCTGAAGCTGGTACTGGTGTTTCCTTGGACATGGTGATTGCAAGGACAGAGGTGAGTGGTAGTACCCAGGCTGACAGCGAGGCACTATTGTCAGAAGGTACTAGGCTTCCTGTGGAAGGGGAATTGGGAGAGGTTGCAAGAAGTTGAGGCATGCTCAGCTTTCGGATCCTACTTTACAAGGCTTGAGAGAGGTAGCTAAGTAAGCACCTGATGCGTAAGGAAAGAGAAGTCTGTATATTGGAACAAAGGAGTCTTGTAGAGAGAGTGGACCCCTGAAGGAGGGCTAGAGGGTGAGGTAGTAGGGCAGTTTGTAGAGCCCAGAGCCTACTGTCTGGCACCTCTAGCTATAGCCCATGACATTCCTTTTACAGGTCATATGGGCATGGGACACAGTGCTCTGCAGTGGTCAGTATGGAAACTCTTGTCCAGTCCCAAGTTTGAAGCCTGTTCCTGGTGTACTCTTAGGGAAAACTGTGTATTTCTATCTCTGCTTTTGGCGACACACCCTTACCAGAGACAGTAATAAGGATTGAGGCTCCTTAGTTACTGCCAGGGGTAAAAAGGGCTCGTCACATAGCCCATGCCTTCAGTCTTACAATGTGTGTGACAGATGAAATGCTTAAAAGTTTTCTGTGGATTTCAAGGAAATGACAACAAACTAAAACAAAGTAATGCATTGTTTTATCAAAGACAAAAAAAATGCTAGTGAATCCTAGCAAATTAGAGAGTTTCTCCGAGATACTTTTAAAATGGTTGCTGAAAATATGTTGGCTAAGTAAAAAAGCTGTGTCATAAACACAGTTAAGGAGGAAGAATTAGGATTATTTCAGAGGGCTAATAGAAAGTGGCATACACTGTAACATGCCAATAGGACTGATCAGACAATAGGTCCTTTCTTATGGCCAACTCTCAATTCAAATTACAGAATTGTTACAGAATCTACAGCTTATACAAACTATAATGACCTATGCTAGCTGGCTCAGTTTCCCAATGAGCTATAGTAAAGCCATGAGCAATTTTCTCACGCACTTCTTGTAGGGGGTTTCACCACCTGTTCCCTTTATTTAACATGACATCCTCTGAGGTTGCACAACAAAAGAAAACAGACCCTGTGAGGAGAGCCCTTTTACTAGTTTAAGTAATAGAGACAGACAAGCAGGGATTTACATATTCATGTACAAACGCACACAAAAATAGTGGTTTAAAGGTGTATTAATAGAAATACTATATAACTGGAGAACTATACAAAACATATTCAGCACCGGTGGTATGATATAGCCAGTTGTCCTATTAAACAACAATCAGGAAACTGCCCAAACTATATTAAGGTTCATTTTTTTATTATTGTATTTAAGTTATATTTTTTTTATCTCACAGCAGTGATGGCTGTGAAAATGTGATGGAGAATTTGAGTTATTTATTTATATTTGTATTTTAACCAGGTAGATCTCAAATGAACATATGGCTCTTTTCTAGGAAGACCTGGGGTAGTATTAATATTGCCCCGGATACTGGAGGCAGCTCTCCCTCTTTGCTTCTGATAAGTGCCATTGGATTGATACCAATGTGGGCAGTTATGACCTTTTGTTTGGTATGCCATCCAAAGAACAGCATTGCAGTAATGCAGTGGGAGAATCTGACACTTCATAACGTACACATGAAAAAATAAGAAAGAAAATTAAAGCTTTGAAGAATGGGTTTATAATAAACTATAGTGAATTAAGATTTTTTACGTTGAAGAGACCCTTATCCAGTTTCTATATTAAAACTTTCCACATTGGTTTTAAGGTGTTTGATTTTATTATTTTGACAGAGGTAGTGACAAAAGATCCATACAACAGATACTGATGGCTGTCCAGTGGACTCCAAGATCTGTACTTGTTCATTTGCTTATATAATAAGCAGAAGCATAGCTACAGTGATGCAAATTGTGCCGCTGCCCAAGATGTAAGATATTAAGAGCTGTGATTGTGGACTCTGAGAATGGCCTTTTTTCTTGTTATTTTTCCCTTGTGTTCAACCTGAGGGCATGATCCACAGTTGGATAAGGGACCCTTTTTGTGCTCCTCATATTGAGATTTTTTTTTTGCTCAACTCAGTGTTGGGGATTTACAATTCAGGGAGCCAGATGAGACAGCTGCACCTCTGGTAATAAGTATGACAGAGTGAAAGACAAGAAGGGAAAGATTAGAAAAGTGTTCTGAGTCGTTTGTTAAATCTATTAATAATATAGGGGGAACTCCATTCTTGGAATTTCTTTATGCCAGAAGGTAAACCCAGAAATAGCTTTTTAAATTGCTTTATGCAGTTATTTTTCTTAATTAGATAGGTGGGATAACCATTTTGTATTTTTTTCCACCACGAACTGAGCAAAAGGTGGCACACAATTATGCAAGTTTACATAGAAAGACAAGATCAGGACATATCTTTAAAACAGAAAAAGATGTTAAATTATATGTGCATTTGTGTGTGTGTGTGTGTGTGTGTGTGTGTGTGTGTGTGTGTGTGTGTGTATGGAAATGGGAAAGAGGGAATACACTAAATATTAATGTCAAAACATTGAAAATGCCAATGCTGACACACCACTATGCATGCGCTGAGAAACTGCCTTGTTGCATGCAAAACTTCAAGTGAAACAAAACAAAAAACATTTTTTTGCAAGGAACAAGCTCCCTGCACCCCTCATATCACTGCTAATCATGAAGGGTATGCCTTACAGTCCCTTGATGTGCAGCAATATCTGCACTTTGCAGACCTTCAAAGAGCTTTACCACACTTACAAAATTGGCATCTCTATTTTTTTGCAGTTTGAGTATTATATTAGTAGTGTTACATGATAATTATATGTTTTGCATTGTATTCCAATGTAAAACAGTTCCACCATCTATTTTAACTAATTAATAGCTGCTCTGGGTTATAGCAGTTTTACTGTGTGGAATTGTATTCTGAAATTTTCAGGACCGTCATTTAAGGAACTCTTCTGTCAAACTGTTGTGTGCTGTTGTATGTAACAGTTTATCAACAGCTGCTAACACTACAGAATGCCAGATACAAGACCTGGCAAGTAAATGAGTTCAACCGAGGAGCCTAACATATCAGTAGCCAAGTGTTTCATAAATATGTATACTTCTTTCCAGGTGGCACAGCTCTGAAAATATTCAAAAAGAGTAATCATTTTGGAAGCAGTTCCAAGAGCTGAAACACATGTGTGCAACCAGTAATGTATATATACTCATATCTATATGTATATATGGGTGTACTGAAATTGAATGAAACACCAAAATATCAACATTTACAAAGTCAACGGTAAAACATTGACTTTGCAAATGTAGACGCACTACTATACATGAACCAATTGATAATCTCAGTGCATGCAAAACGTCATCTTAAAAACTTAGAATAAAACATTGTCCCCCATCACCCTCCACATCCCCTGCTAATTAACTCCTAGATCACACAATCTCAGGGAAAGGGCCTATTTCCCTAACCCGAGAATTGTGCAGATTCGCACACCTGTCAGTCATCTGTTTAGTCGTCTATATTTTGACAAATTTTAGTCAACCCATATATCAGCAATTAAGCCAGATTCCAAATGCAGAGTTTGGTATTTGTGTTTACCAGTGATGTAAAGATATACACTGACAAATGAAAACAAAAGTTAATGCAAGAAAGTAGAAGTCTTAATAGTCTACCAAGCATATCAAAACCATATACTATGTCTCCGAAATATTGCCATTTTCCTCAGCATTTGGCTAATTTTGGCTGGCACTCTGACATATATATTAAAGTAACAATGAGATGTGAATAAGACATAGCATTTGTTCAACAATTTAACATTGCATATAGCCAGATTTTAGAAAGCCATGTACTTGTCTTTCTTCTGTCTCCCAACAATGACATTTTCCGGTATGAATTCAACTCGTTATCTTCTGTCCTACCTTCTCTGTAAGCCTACCTCAAATTCTCTACAATTCATCTGATGCTTTTATTTTTTTACAAGGCCAGCTTACTATTCTCCATACTCCAGTCACATGGTCTAGGTTCATTCCTCACTTCCTATTTCCCTTTGGCCATAATTGAATCCCATATCTATTCTAATGTTATACTTTCTCTCTTTCCCACTCCTCTTTTCTCCCCATTCCCTTACCACCCCACATACTCATAGACCTTATTTTTGTCCTCTAGCATGTTTCCCAGCCCTGCATGTCAAGTACCCCAAGTCTTTATCCCCAAACCCCTCACATTGCTGTGCCCCCAACTCAAGCAGAGTAATCAATCCTCTTTATCCCTGCATCCACAAGATGCCCCTTCCTCTAAAGCATTTTACTGTAAATCTTACTGTGGACATAACACAACTGCAATGCAAACATACTTGTGCTTCACATTTCTTTTCCCTGAGAATCTCACTTCCTTCTCAAGCCTTCATGTTTCTCTTTCTCCAATGGCACTAATAGTGTCATGTCCCATATGGCTGCTGTACTTTTGTGACTGTCTGCTTTTCTGCTCATTCCCCATAGCTCTATACCTCAGTCCTCCTTTATCTGTCTGCCACTTAATCCATTCTTCTCTTAACTATCTTCACCTTCTCACCATTCCTTTCTTCTGCTACAGTCATAATCTGTGGATAATGCTTTCTTACATGTAGCCAAAGAAAATCACAGTTGCCCTTCCTCATTCAGCTACTGCCTTATGCTGGCCAACCTCTTTCCTCCAATTATGGCTTATTCAACCTACTCTCCTCCTTAAATCCACTATTTGTTAATGTTTTTATTTAACCTCATGTCCCATCACTGGCTTTTTTCCCACCCATCATTCTTAAACTGTTCCCATGACTACCTCATCCATCCACTTTTACTTTTATAATTATCTTACAGCAGAATTCTGTGCTGTGCAGTATTTGTATTGTTGGAAGTTAAGCACTCCCAACCTCTATCCTCCTCTCTAACTTATGTTTTTTTTTTCCTTTCTTCTCCTTGGTGTTTTCTGGTGTCATAGTCACACAAATGTTTTCAGCTGCTCCTCCAATACTTCTTATAATAGAATCATACTACCACCACTTTATTCTTCCCATTATTGGGTATATACCCAATAACAACTTTGATTTTCAGTATAATATATGTTTCTACAACTGCTACTTTCCATGTAGTTGAAATGAGGCCACACTCCACCTCTTAACAACCTTGTTAACTATGTTACTTTTTCTACCAGTCACTCCTAATTTATTATCATTATTTCCCACATTGCCTTTCCTTCATCCCTTAGCATGCATTTCCACTCCCTTCTCTGCTGTTCCTCATCAACTTAATGACTAGTTTGCTGATACAGGTATCCAGTTTTCTGACACTTCAATCCCCTTTGGCACTATGACAAAAATTCCTTAAAAGGTATATTAGTATAGGGACTTCCAAGATGGCTGCACACTGATCAACAGTTTAATTTTGTGTACCATGGTGTGAAAAAAAGAAAATGAAAAACAAGGCCCAGGAACTGTCACTTTTAGTAAATTCAGTCACTGGCTAATAAGTACACTGCCTGGATGTCAGCAAATAAGAAACCAAGACAGTTTGAAAGACAATCAACTAGAAAATATGAAGAGAACTCACTAACTGGGAAGAATCCTGTACCTGTTCAGCAAAAAACAGCTTAAGTTCCAGCTTTAGTGCAAGACATGGTTTCCAGTAATCTAGAGGAAAAAAAATAAATCAGATGTCCTTAGAGCTGATTAAAATAAACAAAACACAGGAGTGTATCAACTCAAATAACAAAAGGCTATTTAGTAGAAGAAGCTTTAAACAGAAATTCATATGAGCTGATAAAACAGCAAAAACCAGAGTTTGAAATGAAGGAAAGCTGGTTGGCTGTCTGAGTATGAGACTGCACAAGAAGAGATGTTCAAGAAATTATAGAATTAGAGGACAAAGAACATAGGGAAAATGTGAGATTTTCTGCTGTGCCACTGGAAGGAACAAACTGGATAAATTTTATGAAGGTACTAATAAGCAACTGAACTGGTATTCATTCCACAGCAGGATTTGTTAATTGAAAGTGCACATGTGTGTATGCTCCACGCCTGCCACGAGAAAGCAGCCAAGACCTGTTTTACAAAAGATAAAATCCTACCAGCAGAAAGAGTTGACACTGACAAAATTGGGACAGAAAGACAAAGTGTTAAAATCTGGAGAAAGTAGAGTGTTTATGGGAAATGATTATTCATTGTATACCAGACAGAAAAGAAGAATATTTATTCCAGCAATCAAGGAATGTCAAGATGCAGGTATGAGAGTCAGAGTGCTGTATCCAGCTGTTTTCAGAAGATTTTTTCCTGGAGGATTAAAGTAATTTTTGATGCAGAACATGTTAAGGAGGAAATCCAAAAGTTTGTCCAACAAAAAGAAAGCCATCAAGCAGAAGAAGACTCTGCTTCTCATTCTTCCATTAATAAAGCACATGGAAAGACTTTATCAGTGAAACCTTTTCCAATGATCCAAAGGAAAATGCTTGAGAGCCAGAGAAAAGCATAGGAGTTGACTGGAAGAATTTGGAGAACCTTGGAATTGAACCAAAGTCTGGAGATGAGAGATAGAGATGAACAAGAAGAAGAACAGCAGCATAGAAATTAGTTAAAAAAATGAGACATTACAAAACATCAATCACATTTGTGAAATACAGCTGTACAAGAAAAGGTGGAAAGATTGGACTTTTGTTGATATTAATAAACTTGTGATCAATTGAAAGACATTTACCCCACTTCATTTCATTAATGTGTGGAAAACATTATGGGGAAGGGAAGATGAAGAAGTAAAAGGTAACTGCAATTAAATCAGTTTATGTTCTTAATAGTATTTCAATAAAACTTTTCATGATATAAATTACATGTTATACAGACAAGCATTTTTACTTACTGTTGTATGTGGTAAAAATACTAAAGTATACAGATGCCTTTTTTTCTTTCTTTCTTTCTTTTAAATTAAGAAATATGGGCATTACAATGCAAAAAGAGAAAAAAGACAACAACATGGATAAGTTAGCAGACTGTAATCTTGGGTTGTTAAGGTGGGAGATGGGATGCAAAAATACACAGATCATAATATATGTAGACCTGATATGTTTTCTCTTAGTTTTGCCTAGGTGAATGTCTTGATTAAGACCACTGGCTTAATCTAATAACAAGTTTTAAATGGAAGCAAGCAAATAACAGAACAATGAATGCAATGAAAAGTTTTCCTTTAGCAATAAATGTTTCAGCAGTAATCCGCAGCTGAGGCCTACATTTTTCTATTTCTCTTATGTTTCCATGATGACAAGGTAATTATAGATTCATAGATTGTTTCTAGGCCCAAGCAGTCTTCCTAAGCTCAGTCAAGTTTTCCTAAAAGAATAATGACATCCTGTATCCAAATAAGATACTGAGGGCAGACATTAATAAGCTGTTTCTATCCATAAAGAACACGGCTGCCAGGCCTGGTGTAAATTTCCTATTCCTTATCAAATGGTATAGGTTGCACTTAAATTAGGTAATAAAAAATTCAGCTTCACATGATGGGAAGCCTGCTCCATAGGAGGGGCAGTGTCTGGAAGAAATATCTGTCAATCTAGCATATTCTGTTTAAGTCACAGACACAATTCAAGTCCCTAGATCTTGGATTTCTGGTACTGCCTGACCTAAAAATATGCAGGAGATTCATAAGAGTGAGGATTGCAGATGCCTTACAAGCCAGACATATATCACCCCTCAGCAATCTATAGGAGACTGAGTAGAGAGAAAGGGTTTTAAGACTTTCTGCATACGGCAGGTTTGTTACGCCTTGTATTCTTTTTCTAAAGAACCTCTAAGGTCAGTCTAGTTGCTGCATATAGCTGGTCAAGTACATACTGAAGGGAGCATTGTACTCTGTGAATGGTCTGATAAGGGGTTAAGGGAGTAATGACCTCTTTGGACCTAGATGTCATGTTCTTACTTATATGTTGTGCAGCACAAAAAAGGATTTCCTCATCACTGTGGTCACATGATGGACGAACATAAGGCTACACTCTACCTGCATACCCAGATCATTGACCAGTGGGTTGATTCCTAGACCATATTATCAACAAGGCAATTTGCTGGAATGGTTGACTTCCTGAAGGATACAATTATACATTTCTTAGCAAAGAGTTTAAGACCATGGCTTTGGAACCATATGATAGTCAGAGAGATGCCTTCTAGAAAAATGCTAGTGTCTGTAGGGGAATCAATAATAACCCCCAGACTGCAATCATCTACAAATTTTGTCAGCCATAGATCTTCAGAGAAATAGATACCAAAATGGAGTGGGCCTAGTACTGAGCTCTGGGGGACACTGCTAGTGACTCTCCTTTTGGTGGCAATGGCCTCACCTGTTTTGACCTCCTGGGTCATATCAGTGAGCCAGTTTGCTATCCATTGAGTGATAAAAGGGTGTATACCTAATTTAGTAAGCTTGTCTATAATATCTGAATAGGGTATTGTATCAAAAGCCTTAGCCAAGTCAAGGTAAGTTGTGTGCGCCTTCTCAAAGAATTCCACAAGATTTAATAGGCATGACCTTCCTTTAACAAAGCCAAACTGTGATGGATTCAGCATTTGCAGGTTACCTATGTCCTTGTTTATCATGTCCATGATTATTCTTTCCATGGCCTTACATATGAAGCTGGTCAGACTTATGGGCCTGCAGTTACCTGTATCCATGGTTGGACCTCCTTTGTGCATGAGAATGATTCTAGCCATCTTCCATTCATTGGGCACAAAACCTGACTGTAGGATCTGGCTGAAAAGTGATTCAAGTGGACCACAGAGGACATGTTTCATGCTATTTAGTAAGAATCCTAGGATGTTATCAGGGCCTATGGATGCAGTGTTTTTGGCCTGGGAAAGTGCATTGATGACCTGTTCACTAGTAGTGGTTGGGAGTATTGTGGTATGTAGCATTTCCTTTGCACTATCAGGGGGAGTGGGAGGGGGGAGAAATTTGAGCTGAACCTATCAGCCAAAAGATTGGCAATGGCCTCTGGTTCAATGTGAGTAATGGCATTTACAATAAGTTCTGCACATTGTTGTGTATTTCCCTTTAGGTTATGGAAGTAGCTGTAGAAAGATTTGTGACATGGTTGTCCTTTATCTGAGAAGTTCTTTTTTCTTTAAATTTAGCCCTTGAAGTATTAATTAACCCTCTTAGTTGCCTGTTTAGATTATAGGGCAAAAAAGCCAAACATCTGATTTTTTCACAGCTAAAAGTTAATTTTTTTGAAAGCATTCAAGTTGTTTTTCACACCTGGGAGGGAAATAAAGGTAAAAAAAAATGAAGACACCAGTTAGTGTAAGTAGTAGCTCAAACATCAACATGCATCTTAGCATGGCTAAACTTAACATTATATTAGAACAGACGTGGGTTTGTAGCTGTCTGTTTGCAGCAATTGCTTACATTAGGAGGGTTAAACATCATTATTTGAAGATGTACATAGTTCTGTGTGCTTGTATTAAGTTAACAGATTATGGGGGTGATTTTTGAGGGCTTTCACTAAAACAAAAAGTCTTGTAAAATTTGGCACAGATTTAAATGAAGATGATAAACAAAAAACTGTATAAAAGATCAACCTGTCAAACATTAGTGGGTGCATGTATCACAAAAGTTAAAAACAGATATTTAAAAAAAAACTGTTATATATAATAGGTGGGAATGATGACTTCTTATTATAATGGTGACACGTTCTATAGTATCTTGGAATGTGAATGTTGGTAGAGGTATAAAAAAAAGGAAAGAGTAATTATATTAAGAAATGCAGAGTGCAAATAGATATGCTACAGGAGACACATTTGGAAAGAACTGAGCATATGAATTACATAAAGGAAGCATTTCAGAATGGATATTCAGCAGAATATCATGGACAAAAGAAAAAAGTAGTACTTTACCTTTATAAAGCCGAATCACAGTGGTCGAATGCTCAATGAGCGACTCGTAACCACGAAAGTGAAAACAGTGACAGTCCTTAATGTTCAAAAAACAGCAAATCAAAAAGCAGATTAGCTGTTTTTCGAACATTAATGTCAAGTGAAAAAAAAAAAAGAAGTGAAAAGCTGTGCCCCCCATACCCCCCTACTTTAATATTCTAACTCCGAGATCACACTACAGTGGGGAAAGGGACCATTTCCCGATGTCCACTACAGTGCAATCCGCCCCACAATGTTGAATGTGCAATGAGCGAATGACAAGGTGCATTTGCTCATTGCACATTTGAACCTTTTTCCATTCAGCGTTTGCAAATCTTGCAAACTGCCTTTCACACAGTTGCGGTTCGCCTGTGTGCAATACGCACAACTAAAGGTAAACCGATAAATTCATAGGTTCATAGATTAATAAAAGGCTAAACTGGCCTTGTAGGCCATTTTAAGCCTAGCCAGTTACCCCATGTGAGAATCAAACCCTGTACCCCTGTGTTTGTAAAGTAAGCACTTTAATCATTATGCCAACCTCCTAAGTTGAAGCAATTTTTCTAGGAGGGGAAGAGAGCATGAGTCAAGCCTGATTATTTGATCCTTACAACAGAACAAGTTGGTATAGGATTACTAGGCATACATAACACAAACAGAAAGTTACAATTCACAGTGGAAAGAGATGATGATGAAGTTGGGGGGAGATTTAATATGTATGGAGAGAGTGGAATTTTGGTTGAAGATCCTTAAGGCAAATAGCAGTCATACAGAATATTACATTCATAAAATAAGCCAACACAGGAATGGAGAAAGGAGATTCTGCTGATAGAAATGACCACAATTAGGGGTACAGAGAATCGGCAAGAGGAGTCTGAAATTTATTGGAGGAAACTGCCAAAGAAGCCAAGGTATTTGGAACAAATAATTTGAGAGAGAAAGGCAATAGAATGGGAAGAAAACAAGAAGACATTTGAAATGCAGCCTAGAGACCATCTCCGGTATCAAGAACTGATATCAGAGTATAGGCAAAGAAAAAGGGATAGGGGAATTCTAAGTGATAGACCTGCACTGGTAGAATTTTTAGTTGAATCTAGAACAGAAGCTACTGTTAAAAATTGGTTAATTAGTAGGGCATATACAATGTTGTACAATAATAATAGGAATCAGCTAGGAAGTTAAAAATATTAGGAAGAGAGATTAGATTAGCAATTTACAAAGAACCAATGAAAGGACACGTGAGGTTCTCAAATATGCAACAAAGTTTAGCAGACGTAGGATTTTTGTTTGGAAGTGTTTGTATAGGTATTTGTATACCCTAAGCAGACTACAAAGAATGTTTTCCTCATGTAAATGGCAAATGATGGAGATGTGATGAAGAAGAAAGAGGTAGCTAGAAGCATACATTTTGGGAATGTAATGAGTTGGCAGACTTTAAAAATTCCCTACAAAATACTGGGTGAGCAAATAAGTGTAACTAAGGAAATAATTTTTTGAGCTGGGATACAAGATCTGAATTGCCCAGACATAGTAAGGCCTTAAGTTTAATTCTGGTGGCTGCCATAAGTGATTGCTAGAAAATGGAAAACAAAGTCAAAACTAATGATATTTGAATCAGTAAATATTGTAACAGAAATAAAATAGTGAAGTGGGATCTTTAGAAAAAATGATAGAAGTAAATTGCAAAAAAAATGGAAACAGTGGGAACAATACATTCAGAAAAAAAAAACTTTTGGAGGAGGAATGAGGTTTAACAGAATGCAGGAATTAAACAATTTATGTAATGATGGATTGATTATATTGTAAAGAAGAGTGCATGTGTTGTATAATGATGGAAATGTGAACCTGTTAATATAGTTTCTTTGCTTTTATATAAATGTAAGTTTGCTTATGTTAAAAGTGATAACTCAATAATGGTGTTTAAAAAAGATGTACTAGTATATTTCACCTTCTATGTACTTGTATGTACCTCAGACATATAATCTTTATTCTCCTCCAAAATCTTATGAAAAAACACTGTGAACTCATTCTGTTATGGCTCCATTTTCCTTATAGATAATTAATTGCTCTTACCACCTATTTTTGTGGTCATCTCTTTGACCCCCTTCCACTATCCCCTTCTTCTCTTCCTCTTTTACCACTGTCTCTACTACCTTCACTATTCCTCCTTATAAAATGCCTCATAAAATCTCATAAACTCTTTTGCAATATGCCTTCCTTTGGTCAGTGTACCTGTAGTCATCATATCCTTACCTCTGTCTTTTCCTCCTTCACCACATAATTTGACAACCTCCTCTTTTAAACTTTATCATCATTTGTTTCCTTTCTACCCACGTCAAACACATTCTCCCCCTCCTTTAAGCTTCCCTTATATTTCTTTCACTTCTTTCTTATCTACCCTCCTTATGTGAGCTATTTCCTTCTGCAATCTTCTCAGTTTCTTTTTGTCTGTTCACCTCTTTCATTTCCTCCATTCCTTCTGCATATATATAACCCATACCCTCTATCTTCTTTGTATCTCACATTTGTTCTCTACTTCCTGCAGTCCTTTTCTTCTGAAGTACACTTCATTTCTCTTTCCTATAGTGTCTCCTTATCCACAGCCATCTAAGACTGGTTGCTTGCACTCATCCAATATTCAGGTTAACCATCACACGAGCTATTTCCTCCTGTTCCACCAGCATATTGAAATATCAGGTACTAATTCCATGCTTGATCTAATCCTTTAAACTGTAGCCT